>NC_134404.1:319843207-319945707 GCF_038048845.1 Mixophyes fleayi
ACATCTCTACCCACCCCGTAATGGACCTTCCCCACCAGTTGAATCTCAGTTAAATGTTTTGTTCGGCAAAATAAATCTGCAAAATCTAATTTTTACATTTTGGCACAATAGGACCAACAAGACCAGAAATGGTCCCTATAGATGGAGCCCACCCTTACTCACCATCCATAACCCTTTACCAATAATTACCAAAGGCCATAAGCCCTTAGCAAGCTGTTTACATGCAAACAAACATTTTCCTGGGGTTATAAAACATGTAGGTCAAAAATCTAGGACAAACATACCTAACCAAAAACACTATTCCAGGGCTTTTGTCACAGTATGTTGCCATTATATAAAGGTAGGTAAATAATAATAATAATAATAATAACAATATTAATAGAGATAAATACATGTCAACGAGATAAAATCACCCAGAAAATGTCTGTGTGCATCTAATAGATAAGTGTGTCTGTCTCCCTCATATGAAGACAGCTACACAGTGACATATGGGCCTAAGCCCTAAAGCAGGAAATTGGTTTTGCGATTAGTATTTCCAGGAGGTTTTTACTTTCAACTCATTTAAATTATTAAACAGATGCAGTTATCACTCATCTCAACATGGACATTGCAATATAAACAACTGATGCTGTGGTCAGGAGCCTGTCAGACACCTAGGAGCATATCATAGTAAAGAGAAAAAAAAAGAACAAAACCACAGCCACAAACTACTACTAAATAAGCACGTGTGGGAGATTTGTAAACTAGTCGCATTTGTGCATTAATTGGCTACATGGTGGTAGCCATTTTGTGACCTAAAACCAATATTCCTGAGGAGACAGACTCTAGGTGCCTCAGTGATGTCTATTTCCTTGTTTACAGCTGCGTTCTCTCACAAAATGGCTGCCTCCACTGTGTGCAAGCAATTGGTGCACTTCTTATACCCGTATTTATATTTTAATGTTAAAAAAGAAACATGAAGACAACACATTGTGCAGATAAAAGAATGCATATTTCTAAATTATTCTGGTCATACGTCTACATTATGGGGCCTATTTATTAAGCAGGGAAAAGCCCCACTCAGTGTTTTCCCCACCCATACCTCCTAACTGTCCCAAAACTAGTGGGATAGTCCAGAGTTGAGGGGACTGTCCTGACGTTCCCCAATCCGCACCTTTGTCCCGATTTGCAGGTAGCTGGGAGGTATCATGGTGAGCAGGCGCTTTGGGTACCAGAGGAAGGTGTCTCTGGTACCCGCAGCAAGAGAACAGCGATTTTTGGGGACGGGAGGGGTGTTAGGGCCGGGGTGGCCGAGCACTTGAGAGCGCAGGACATGCTCCCAGGTTGTGTAACTATGTCTTTTGTATTGTGACGACGTCCCCTAACATGACACAAACACTCCCACCAATGTGACAGACACGCCCCCATTCAGAGCTGTGTCCCAAAATGGATATCTGCAATGCCGACTTTCTCCCAGAAAACTGCCGTCATAATCCTACAGTCGCAATCGCTATCTTAGGATGGGGATAGCAGAAGATAAAGAAAGGAAAGAATGCTTTAATATTTACATTTTTACCAAATGTAAATATTTGAAAAAAATAATATATATATATATATATATATATATATATATATATATATATATATATATAATATATATCATCATCAGTAATTTACATAGCGCCGCTAATTCCGCAGCGTAAACTCATTTACATCAGTCCCTGTCCCATTGGAGCTTACAGTCTAAATTATATATATATATATATATATATATATATATATATATATATATATATATATATATATATATATATATATATATATATATATATTCCCCTATTCCCCACTAAGTAGAACCTAGCTGGGTCACCTATGTGCATATGTTCCGATACTGGTGCAGCAAAGTGGTAAGTGAATCCTTCACGCTCCAGGCCTGTATCGCTGCACAGTTTACCGCACCCCGCCAGTAGTTGAATAATCACTCAGCTGCCCCGGAGATATTTTCTTAGTAAATTTCTGCATTTTCTGTTGCTACGATAAGCATCCTTATAAAGTCTATGTTATCACTGCTAAATTATAAATTGGGACCTATATCTGTTAAAGATATATAAATACATAGCTAGACATGCATGTTAAGAAAAAACAACACAGTTACATATATTATTTTACCAGCATGTAACACTGATAGAAGAAAGCAAACGAAGAAACATAAAATGTTTGTAATACATATAACATAGGATAACAGTTAATGAGCATATGGCAATAAGATATAAATGATAGATTTAAATCTAAAATATCACATTCATTTACAAGTGCTACATTACTCATGCAAGTTTTATGTGTTTTTCTATGTGCAATGTGCACCCTCTAGTGCCTGATTACTGTTACTGCAATCATTCATCTAGTGTAAGGACAAATCTTCCTTTAGTTTGATGGACTATGTGCAATGCACAAAGACAGATATTTCAGCAAATCATTAACTAAACGATAGTATGCTGGCATAACAAGTTTAATCATGGTGGATATGGTCAGGGCCAGCGCTACTGTTAGGCGAATATAGGTGGTTGCCTAGTGCGCCAATGATTAGGGGGTGCATATGTGGAGATGGTGCCCGAGAAGCGGGCGAAGATGCCCGCCATCGCTATGCCCCTGGACGGGCTGAAGATGTGCCTGGTGCCCGCGAAGGGGGTGAAGAGTCCCCTGGTAGCTGAGCCCTGCAAGCGGGTGAAGAAAGAAGGTTACTCACCCGTCCATCGATCCAGCGGCGGTGAGTATGGCTTCTTTCCTGCAGGTCCTTTGCGCGGGGGAAGGATGAGCCAATCAGGGCTCATCTTTCCCCGCTGGCCAATCAGCGCCCGGCCATTCAAAAGATTGGCGCCGACGCGAGCCAATCAGCGCTCGCGCCGGCTGATGACGTCACGCCGGCGACTATATAAGTCGCCGGGTGGCGCCATTTTGTCAGAAGTCCGTCGGCGGAGAAGAGGGAGGACGTCTCTTCAAGACGTCCAGCGACAGAGTCAGCGGCAGCGGCGGCAGGGGGCCCTTGTGAGGGCCGTGAGCTACCCTGCCGCCCGAAGACTACAATCAAGCCGCCGGAACAGTGATCGCCGGCGGGGAGCCCTTGTAAGGGCTGAGAGCGCCCCCGCCAAGCAGCCCTCAACAGCACCGAACCGGAGAAGAGGCGCCGCCGGCTGGAGGGTGTGGAAGATCCGGAGAAAGAGGAAGAAGACGGCGTGGCAAGCTGAGATTCCTGCGCAGAGCAGGTAAGTGACTCAGCGTTAATTCGGGCACTAGGCCCGGGGCCACGGTCGGGCACAAGGCCCGTTGGCACAGAGTATTAGGGGCACAAGGCCCAGGGACTTGGGCACTAGGCCCCGATAAAGTTAGTGGGCCAGTAGGCCATTTTGATAACGGGGACAAGCCCCTGTTAGTTAGGCAGGGGGCGTGAGAGCCCCAGGTGTACAAGGGCACAAGGCCCTTAGGTAGTTAGTGGCCTAGAGGCCATAGGAAGGCCAGAGGGCCTGGTTAGAGGCTGGTAGGCCGTAGGCTATTAAGGGCACAAGGCCCTCAGTCAGTCAGGGAGGCCACAGGCCTCAGGCAGGGGCTAGGACCCCTAGGTAGCAGGGCACAAGGCCCTAGTTAGTGGGCTCAGAGCCCTAAGGTAGAGAGGGGGGCTGAGGCCCATTAATCAGAGCACAAGGCTCTGTTTGTAGCTGGGCAGAGGCCCATGGTGTGAAGGGCAGACGGCCCTGGTGGTGTGTGGTAGAGGCGTGGGAGCCTCGTGAGTGTAGGCGCGGTCCTGTGTGAGGTGAGCACACGTGGTTAGGAGGTACAGTAGAGCGGAGGCTCCTGTGGTGCTGTAGCAACCGGCTGGTTGGCTAATAGCGGTGTGCTCTGGTAAGTAGCTTACAAAGTACTGTATATTGTATTCTGTCTGTGCGGCGGGTATTGTTGAATTACAGTATTTTGGGGTGTGCTACGTAGTTGTGTCCAGGGGCAAGACGTCAGGCCCCCATTAAAGGTAGGCTCTTGTTCCTGTGGTTTCCTGTGCTAACCCGTGCTGTGGGGACAAGTGTAGTTACCAGCATACACATAGTCAGGGGAGAACACACGTAGTTTTCCTGTCCCTTAGGTCCCCGGGGTCACACTGGTACCCAGAGGGGGTGGCTGAGTGAGTTGGTGGCAATGCAGCACACCTTGAGGCAGTTCCAGGGGCGGCCGTGGTTCTGATCAAGGGTCCTCAAGGCTGGTTCCGTGCAGGTGGACCTGTGGTTCCGGACGTAGGGACACGTGTGAGATACCCGAGTACAGGCAGTCGGGCGGTTCAGTTCGATCGGCTGTTCCGTGCGGCAGTCGGCCCGCGGGTTAGTGTGCTGTTCTACTGAGCCTCAGCCGGGCTTAAAGAACCGGTCCTTAGGGTCTGTGGGTGACCCCATAGCAAGAAGGCAGCTTCTTGGTACGACCTGGGTGAGGGGGTTAGGAACCACCCTCCGGTTTAGTCCGTGAACACCGGCTGGTGTTCCCCGTAGTGTGTAAGTGAGCAGTTCCGTTAGTGCACCACACCTAGTTAGTCATAGTGGTTTGACTTAGTTGCGTTGCCGACCATTAGAACGTTGTTAGGGTCGGGTCGCTGTTGTAGTCAGTCCAGTTTTCTGGGTGCCATCTTAGTCTCACTGAGAGCGTAGAGGGAGGCTGTGTGTCCTTGTCATCCGCAGGTATCGGGGAGGTGCAGGAGAACCGGATCGGAAGTGGGAGTGTCCCGGTGAGTATTAAGCTCGATTCCCCCTTTCGGTTAGGCCCTCACCGTCAGGTGTGTGAGGTACTTGAGGCGGGATTAGTCCTCGGACTAGTCTTGGTCTTAAGTGCCTGTAGTCCCCCGCGTCTTGGCAAGAACAAAGTGAGGAGGCGGTAAGTGAGCTTGGACTGACCGTGTCCTTGTTCTTTGCCGTAGTCTCGGACAGCCCTTACCTAGTAGGCACGGCCGTAATCTCTGTCTCTTCCGTAGAGGGATGTGATTGGAGGTGACGGGTTGCGGCTGCGGATCTGCTGGGATTGGATCGCAGCTGGGATATCGGAGGCGGACTGGAGGTGACCATCGTTTACAAGGTAAGTTCTTTTGTGTTGCGTCTGTCCCTGTCTTTCCCCGCAGGGGGCGTTACACATAAAACACTGAATGACAGAATGTCATTTATCCAGTATTTTTAATGTCCCCACAGCACCCCTGCATGGAGCACCGGCTGCTGACATGGAGGAGAAGCAGAAAGCTGCTGTTTCTGTGAAGATGCCAACTGCTGCTCCTCCCTGTTTGTGATGGGCTGGGCGCTTGAATATGATGTCACAGCCTAGCGCCGCCCTCACAGTTTGAGGAGCCAAGGATGTTGCCGCCACCTCCCACCTGGTAAGACAATAAGCAAGGGTTGGGGAACAATGCCCATGGGGCGCCATCTTTGAGGGGGAAGGTCAGGAAAGGAAGGTTTGGAGGTTAGGGGAAATTCTTGTTGTATGGGGGAGGTAATTCCACAGATTGGGTGCAATTGGAAAAAAGTCCTGTTGCCACGAATGAGAACATGTAATGGGTGTGAAAGAAAGATGAAGATCTTGGGCAGAGTGGTGGGGTCAGGTTGGGAGATATTTTGGGAATGTGTACTCGTAGAACCAGACTTACGCAATTGGAGTCTGTAGGCACTAAGGGTCTGAATCATTAAGGGAAGTACCCATTTTCTTTTTACTTAGGTTTTCTACTGCACAAAACCATGTTACAACGCAAGGGGTGCATATTAGTTTATTATTTTGCACAAAAGGAAAATACTGGCTTTTTTTCCTAGATCAATTCTAAATTTCAGTGTACAAACAAGCTATCAAGTATTTGTGTGCTACATGGAAAAAACAACCAATATTTCTCTTATGTACAAAATAATAAACTAATTTGCACCGCTTGCATTGCTAAATGGTTTTGTCCAGAAAACTTAAGTAAGAAAACGTACTCAATTTCAGTGCGGTAATGATGACCTGCTGACCACTGCTCTAAACAGGAGTTATTTAGGACCAGCAGTCCTCTGTGAGGACGTACACAAGGAATAATGGACATAGCAGTGACCTCAAGAAAATCTAAAAAAAATCACTGCATCACCACTGTCCTCTGTGTCTACTTATTTATAGAACACAATAAGCTTCCATTTGTCATCAGGTAAACACCGCTCAATCTTACCCCACGATGATGAAGCAGCATTGTGTGCACCCAGCCTTCCTCATTTATCATTTTATAATTATTTATAGCCTACGTAAGGCTCCAGTTTAATTTCTTGTGAGGCGGTAATAACGAAATGTGTTAGCTTACACCTCCTGGAAGCAACACATTTTTGGCATGCAGATGGGACATATTAATACTTGGATTACTGTACATATGTGCTCAATGAAAACTGATACTTTATTATGCTGCTTTCATTACACAGTGTTATATTTAATGTATAATTAGGCCACAAGCTGCTGATGCTCTAAGGCAGTGATAGACAATATGATACACTACATGGTCCAATACCCCTCAAAGGGGCTGCACAATACCTCTAATATCAGTAGGGTCCACAACGCCGTACATAGAGCATGGAACAAACCAGTACATAACACACAGGGCAGAACAAAACTAAGTGCAGTAAGTACAGACTCAGCTGAGACTCAGGTGAGAACAGGTAAGATGGGAAGGGAAGGAGGGAACTGGGCAGTGACCCTGTGCCCAGTAGTGTGAGCGCCACTAACAGGATGAGGGCAATGATGGAGATTCGAAGGCAAAAGAGTAGAGGAGAGACAGGGGCAGAAATCAAGTCTCAATGTGAAGAGAAGAGGCTGGGAGCAGAAGGCAAAGTCAACCAGAAGGAAGAGGACACAAGGATGGAGGGTCCTGCTCACAAGAGCTTACAGTGTAAAGGGGAGGGGGGAGACTGACAGGAAACACAGAGTCGGGAGATAGGGTGAGGGGATGAGAGCGGAGGGAGAGAGGAACAAGAATAAGTAGGAGCAGAGGAAGAATGAGGGTGAGGTATAGTATAGTCATACTTGCCTACTCTCCCTGAATGTCAAGGAGACTTCCCGAAATAGCGGTGATCTCCCTCACTCCCTGAAGAGTCTGGCATTCTCCCTGATGCTGAGCCAGTACAAGACGTGGGTGGCTTCGCCATCTGTGGCATGATGACACAGTTCAGAAATTGTGTCCTATGTCTATGTATTGATGCCTATGGAGGTGGCCATTTTCATGGAGACCAAGATTTAATCAAAGACTGACAGGTAAGACAACATGACTTCAGTAATGGAGACAGAAATGTAAAAGACGCTTCAGTCTCTAGAGATTCATTAGACTCCCGCATTTTTGGAAGACCTCCCAGGCTCCCGGGAGAGCAGGTCAACCATTCTCACCCCCGCAATAGATAAGTTGCGGGAGCGGTGCTTAATGATGCAAAATATTGCGTCATCTTAGCCCCACCCCCTGATGTAATTGGCCAAAATTGTGATAATTGTTTAAGGGGCAGGGCCAAAATGATGTGATTCGTCAAGCCCCGCCGCCGTCCCCCAGGATCTCCCTGAAGCCAGCGAGGAAAAGTTGGCAAGTATGAGTATAGTATGGTTAGTGAAGAAGGATAGTAAAGATGGATAGAGGAGGGCAGACAGAGGAAGGGTAGGCTAACCTGAACAGATGGGATTTAAGGGAGCGTTTGAAGTCTGGCAGGCTGGGGGAAAGTTAAATAAGCAATATGTTAAAACAATACATTTAATTAAGGTGACACAAGTTGTTGATTTGCAATAGCTACACCCCACTCTTTTGCTAAGACTGCTGTGAAACTGTTTGGTTTTGCATAAATTTAGTTTCATGTCCCACAAGTGATTTAAAATGCTGCTGTTCTACCCTTAGCATAATGTTATGTAGATATTGAGAAACATGGTTTCCTGGCCACAGACAAGGACCTTTACCCCTTTAGACAGTCTGCAGTGCATATGAGAAGCACAATCACAGCTGTACATATATATATTTCTAATTCAACAGTGTATTTAAGGTATAGTGATTCTGTAAAGGGTTGGACCACACCCTGCAGGAAAAAAAGATGAACTTTGCACTTTACAGTGGTCTGGCCTGGATAGACCTGAAATACTGAAAATGGTGAGGCCTTCTGGGCTGGAGAGTGCAAAACATGACTGGATGTGAGCTGTATCATGTGTCACGTGATCTAGTCACATGCTGCTCTCTCCATTCTGAAACACAAAAGCCTCACGCAGAGTTGGATGCATTGTATGTACACAAAGCAGGCGTAACGTCAGAGCCGGATTTAGACCTCATGGGGCCCTAGGCAAGATACTGGTTTGGTGCCCCCTCCTTGAAAAAATCCATAACACTATAGTTTTTTAGCATACCCCTATTCAGGGGCTGATTGACAGACTTTAGCCCAGGGGGGCAAGCATATAGCATTGGCCCATAAGTAGCGGCCCATTTTTAAAGGGTGGTCTCACCACCGGCCCTGGGAGGGCCCTCTGGTGACCGCTGGGCCCTAGGCAATTGCCTAGGTTGCCTAGTGGTAAATCCGGCCCTGCGTAACGTACATGTGACTCACATACCTCCCAACATTTAGAATGCTGAAAGCTTCACAAAACAAGCCCTGCCCCCGTTTTGCACAAACTCCGCCCACAAACGGGCACATTTGTATAAAACTCTACCCACATTTCTGTTAAGCCCTGCCCTTTTTTTTTACGGCACACACCTAAAATCAGTGCAGTTGGAAGGTATGGACTCAGCAAAGTATGATAAATGTGTCTTCTGTATTAAGTTACGTTTAAATCGCTTTAGAGACGACAGTCATCATCATTAAGCTGATGATGATGACAGGAATTTTAATTTTAAATTAAATTAATATATATATATATTTTTTAAATGGTGCCCCAATTCCCCCAAAGTGATACCAGTGCTCATAACCTAGAACATAGGACTGTGTGCAGGGGCGGAACTACCATTTGTGTGCCAGGTGCCGTGCACCAGGGCCCATGGAGATAATGGGGCCCGCTGCATGGCAGATGCAGAGGGTCAGGGTCTACGGTTCCCTCCTCTCCATCTCCCTGCACCGGGGCCCACAGCTCACTAGTTCCGTCTCTGACTGTTTGGATTACCCCGAAAAAGCCACACAACCAGCAGCAGGCTATATCAGGCTAGGGTTGTGACACAATAACAGGCATAGGCAAACTGAGAGGGGGTTTCCTAGTGCCTGGAAACCCCCCTCCAAGCCTAGGGCACTGTATAATTGAGGTGGCTGAACCCTGTATCCGCTTCACACGGCTGTGCTTGAAAAGGGAGCATTTGCCCCTGACAGGGAACACCGCATCACAGGTCTGCATATTGAAGTATGCATACAATCGCACTATAGACACACATATTTTACGGTAAAAAAGAGACGTAGTCCAATTCTACATGGGCCCTAACAGTATTCAGAGACGTGAAAGGGGAACTCCACCATCAGAGAATTCCATTGTCCAGGCAGATGTGTTTATTTTCAATGCCCTTGGAAACAAGAACAATTGTGCTCATATCATTACATTGGATATAATTGTGTCTACATGGCAGATATGTCGCCTTATCTGAGAGGAATGAAAATAAAATAAATCTCTAGGGACAATAAAATCATGTTTTATTGAAAAAAGAAAATATGAGCTCTCTCGTGTATGCCTGTTTATTTTTAGTTAGCTATTAACAAAAGGTATTATATTCATTCCTCCTTTTTTTTCTTTTTTTATAGGAAGACAAAAGTACATGCATGTTATTCTTTTGTGCAGGAGAAATCAATACTAGTATTAGGTCTGAGATGTAGTAGTTTATAGTAATTGCAGCAAACTTTGGAATGTTGTAATCTAATTATCTCTAGCCATAGTTACACATTAGCAATTGCAAATCAAGTTAAAACACTCATCACATGATCATTAAAACATGACTCAGAAATGCAATTACGTTCAGTGTCACATTGTATTGTATAAGTGAGAAAAATGCTTTAATCATAAAACAAAAAAATAACTATGTACTGTGGGTGGGCAACACTTTGTGAACTAGCAGTAGTGATGCCATACTGCCCCCACAATTGGTCACGGTACTCCCAGCAGCTGCTCATGCTGCAGTCGGTGAGTGGAAACCAGCACAGCTAACTGCAGGATATGGTGCGATTGGACATCCTGTCCCCCTGTAACAGGGCTGGATAACACAGTTAAATCCATGCACAGTGGGGAAGGACATCAAATCCTAGGAGGTTGTTGTGCTAACATGATATTAAAACCATGCACATAATTAGACATTTGTGGGCACCATAGCAAAATTTTGTAAAGGTCCCCATGTACTGAAGCTCCCTCTACTGGTCAGTCTGTGGCTGATATTATATTAACCAATTGGAAACAGACAACACAGTAAACCAAACACAGGATCCTTTTGGAAGACTGATCACCAGAGGAAGCTTCAGTAAGTCACAGGAGGTTAAAAAATTGTCTGCTGCTCCACTGCTGTGGCACGAGGCTCTAACAGTCGAGGTGAAGCCTTATGAAGCAGCTGTACCCTCGGATACTATGTTAGATCTACCCCTGGTTACAGCACCTATCATGCCCAGTCACACTCTGACTGCCACTCATGCTGGATTTATGACAAGAAGAAGGAAACAACTGTAAAACAGAGAGGACATTAAAATATAATTCCACTTTATATGTGATATGGGTCTCCATATTATATTGGGCACCGGATAAGAGGTGTTAAACCAGGTAACAGGCATGTGGTCTGCATGCTAAACTTTTAATTGGAAATTGGTCTGCATAAACTGGGCACCAGATTTGGGTCTGCATTAAAAATCAAGCACCAAGCAGCAGATAATAGATCTGAATATTAAACTGGGGACCTGATAAGGGCTCTGAATATGGAGCTGGACAGCAGATATTGGTCTGTGTTTTAAACTGGGTACCAGAGAAGAGGTTTGATTATGGATTTTTATATTAGCCTGGGTACCAGATATGAGACTGCATTTTAGACTTGGATTTAGATATAGCTTAGCATATCAGACTGGGCCCAATATATGGCAAAACTTTATATACCTGGCCCAATAAATTACTTAACTTTATATATTGGGCACAAAGGGAGTCAGAAGAGGGGAGCAAGCGCTCCCCTCTTCTGAGGAGGAGCGAGGTGATGAGAGCGAGCATGGAGAGAGTGTTAAGTGGAAGGCTGGTAGGCTTTCAGGAAGAGATGAGTTTTTAGTGCTCGTTTGAAGGAGCACAAGTTAGGGGACAAACGGATGGAGCGTGGGAGGTCATTCCAGTGCAGAGGGGCAGTTCAGGAGAAGTCTAGAATTCTGGAGTGGGATGAGGTGATCAGAGTGGAGGAGAGGCGATGGTCATTGGCCGATCGCCGGGACCAGGTGGGAGTGTGGATGGAGAGGAGATTGGAGATAAGAGGGACAGTAGAGTGGAGGAGAGCCTTGTAGGTGAGGGCAAGAAGTTTAAAAATGATTCTGTAGGGGAAGGGGAGCCAGTGTAGGACAAGGCAGAGAGGGGAGGCAGAAGAGGAGCAGCAAGAAAGAAAGATAAGCATCGCAGCCACATTGAGTATAGAACAAAAGGGGGCAAGGTGAGAGCAGGGGAGGCCGGTGAGAAGGTTACAGTAGTCAAACCGGTAAATGATAAGCGCATGGATAATAGTTTTGGTTGCTTCCTGAGATAGGAAGGGCCGGATGCGGGCGATGTTGCGTAGTTGGAAGTGACAGGATTGGGCAAGGGATTGAATGTGGGGGGCAAAAGAGAGGGAGGAGTCCAGGGGGACGCCCAGGCAGCGGAGTTGGGGGACAGAAAAGATGGTGGAATTGTTAACAGTGATGGAGAGATCCAGATGGGATGAGGACTTATCAGCAGGATACTACTCCCTGTCACCCTGCAAAAATTGTTCAGCAGTGGTTTGAGGAACATGACAAAGAGTTCAAAGTGCTGACTTGGCCTCCCAATTCCCCAGATCTCAATCCGATCAAGCATCTGTGGGTTGTGCTGGATAAATAAGTCTGAGCCATGGAGGCCCCACCTCACATAAAGGATCTGCTGCTAACGTCTTGGTGCCAGATACCACAGGACACCTTCAGAGGTCTTGCAGAGTCCATGTCTCGACGGGTGAGAGCACAAGGAGGACATGCACAATATTAGGCAGGTGGTTTTAGTGTTGTGGCTGACTGATGTATAGCCCATTGTATTGCACACATGCTGAGCCATATCTAGTGTCATTTGTGCTGGCTTCTATATACTGGACATATTTGTTACATAAGTGCATCTAGAGGGTGCCCTACTAGCTGTACACTGAACAGGAGCTAAAGCAGGAAGCAGCTGCACAGCATTATGTATTCAGTTCCAGCTCAGTCATCATCATCTATTTATATAGCGTAACTAATTCTGCAGAGCTGAACAGACAACGCACATTGGAGTGTACAGTCTAAATTTCCTAACATACACATACACTTACCGCTAGAGACTAGGGTCAATTTAATAGATGCTAATTAACCAACCAGAATGTTTTTCGAATGTGGGAGGAAACTCACAACCCACGCAAACACAGGGAGAACATACAAACTCCACACAGATAAGGCCATGGTCAGGAATCAAACTCATGACCCTAGTCCTGTGAGGCAGAAGTGCTAACCACTAAGTCAGTGAACATATAGCAATGTAACACACTGGAGGAAAGATGCAGGTATGAGCTACAGCAGTATTTGCTGATCTCTTTGTTTGATGCAGTCATTTACCTGCTCTGCAACTACAGTAAAAAAAATAAGCAAAATTAAGAAAACAATGGCAGTCTGTGATATGGGTTCTGTGTTCATGATCTGGCATGTGGATGACAGTAAGAGATGTCCGCACATTAGATCAACTATGTTCACTTCCACCCAAATATAAAAGGAGTGGAAATTTAAAAAGTACTACCGAGGAACATCATCACACCAAGATGTCCTGGAAAACCATCTCAGTTCTGCTGCTGGACCCAGTGAGCTGTCATTGCTGTTGCTATCTCTGTTCCCCTTTGGTGACCTCCGTGGCATCCTTGTTGCCACAACTTCTGTGTACATGGGGAACAAGTGTCCCGACTGTGTCCAGCCGTGAGCTCCTAACCGGCGAATATTCACAAGAGTGCATGTGTAGCACAAAAGTGACAGCTTTCCCCAGAACCAGATTCAGTTAAGATAAACCATGGTCATGCCAGCAGGGGCAATCTTTATCATCTGTTTAATGTTATTGCATGATACTTATTTGTATTATGAAACCCTTAATGTCCAGCGCTATGCAATATGTTGGCACTTTATAAATAAAGGATAATAACAAGAAGTTGCTGGTAATGTAAAATTGCACTTGCCGCTGGTCCAGCAGTCACCATGTGGACTTCCCCACTATCACCTCTCTACAGGCCCATATTTTGTCTAAACCCAGCACTGACCATAAGTCAGGGTGTGCTGCATCCAGCTTCTAATTGGTTTCCAACTGGTAGCCAATCAGAAGCAGGCGGTGCTCACGCTAACCTTTCTCAAATATTCCTGGGTATTCCTGCTGCATAATGCTGGTTTGCTGCTACTGGTTTATAACTTCTATTGCTGGCATAATATGGCCAATACTGATGGCATATAGCTGGGCAACTACTATTGGCATACACATACTGCTGGCATATTATTCACTATTACCATCGGTGGCATATCACTGGACATTACTAATACTGTGCATGCTACTGACAAACCTCTACTACTATGGGCATATTTCTGGAATTAATGCTAGTGATATAATTAATGGGATGTTGTATCAGAGGTGGGAGGAGAGTCATTTTGCACTTCACCTCTGCCAGCAAGAAAGCTAGGATCGTGCTAGGTCCTACCTACCATCATTTCAAAAAGCAAAAATCAGTTCACAAGCGCCTCCATGATATGCACAAATCACACCTATATCTGTCCAATCCACACCCCATATTATCACAATGCCACACCCCTTTCTGGGTTTGCAAATCAGGACATGTTCCACCAAAACAGGCTAGTATGGCCTAGGAATGTATAGCCAAGCTACTCAAATGAATGAAACAAAGTCCTTGAGGTAAATGTGTCAAGCTGCGATTTGGAATTTTCAGTGAATTTCTCGGGCGAGTTTAAACTTGCTGATGTATTAAAGTGCGACTTGATTGAAAATCACCAGTAAAGTGATTGTTTTCAAAATCGTCATTTCCAAAATCGCTACAAATCACAGTCCCAACGTTTTGACACTCTAGTAATTCAAGACGCCATATCTATGAAGCTGTGATTTTGCAAACTCGCCTGAGATTGATGTGAAAATCACCAGATACAACAATCTGCTTTGGACAGGCAAGATTACCAAACACATCAGCTTTCCACTGCTGGTCAACGTTAATATAACAGGGGCACAAGTGCATGCTGCCACTTGTAGTGCCACAAGTATGTACTTTAAGTGGTGATCCCATCTGGAAATAATAAGTGTTGCCACATCAGAAACATCTAATTAATACCCCACTGGTAATGAAATAGTAAGTCACTATAATATAATAAAATAAAAAAAAATACATATAATCATTAATGAAATTTGGCCCACTAATTTATTCTTAAAATAATCATTTTTGTCCCTCTAAACAAGAAATCATGATTAACTTCCCAATTAAAATTTGTATTGTGTCCCCTGTTATGTTAACATTGACCAGATAGCTCCAACAACATGTTTATATTTTCTGTTAAATCTCTGGACAATTTCTGTTTAATCTCCAGCGAGTTTGACTAAACCACCGATGGGATAGGTGGTTTAAAATCGACACTAATTGCCGCAGGTTGGATTTTAGAATGTCAAAATCGCAGGTTAATACATATGGCGACTTTACACATAAAATCTCCAGTGATCTTAAGCGATTTAAAATCGCTGAAACAAATCACAGCCTGATACATTTACCCGCTAAAGTGAAACCTGTCTGTTGTAGTGACCCTGTATTGTACAAGCAGTGATTACATAAATCAAAGAGAAAAACATTAACATATAATTTCCTTTTTGCAACATTAATTAGAGATTAATACTATGTCTAATGTCTACTGGCTTGAACTGGTATAGGACTATTATATCATGTTTCTATGTTACTAAATCTTTCTCAAAGACTGCATTGAAAAAAACAAACATCATTTAAGCCAGTGTAGCAAAGCATGTGACAGACATGTGAATGCTCCCAGGAATTAAAGAACCACTGAACTTTAAAATGATTGTTTTGATGCTTCGATCATGAAGGTCACTGGAAGTGCAAAACTGACAAAACCAAAGCCATGAGTTTGTGGTGCAAGATAGGAGCATTTGCAGAGGAGCAAAAGTTGCCACCAAGACTTGGGAGATGTGTATGTTCTTTTCTATGTACGTAGCAGGCGCCTAGTTTTGCGAAACATCCAAAACGCAAGATTTTATTTTGCAGAGCAAGATGACGGAAATTAGATAAGTGGGTGGAGCGGGGGTCCCTTGCTTTGCAGAAGGAAGCACAGATGTTTTACTCCACAAAAACAATTAAACGTTGCATCAATTCGGAGCTGGTGTAGATTGGGTCTTCTCCTTTACTTTTAATATGATGGGTTTTGCACCGTCCACAAGTGTATTTCTAGGTGTACTTTACCCAACAAAAAAAAAAAAAAAAAAGCTTACAAAAGGACCTCATAGTGGCCGGAATGTCCGGGAGATTCCCGAATTTCTGGGAGTCCTCACGGACTACCAGGAGAGCAGGGCAACCTCCCGGTTCCTAATGACCCCCTCAATAGTAACGTTGCGGGGGCGGGGCTTAGGATGTGAATCAAGCGTCATGCCCTGCTATAATTGGTCAGATAGTGTGATTGATGTTTAGGGGGAGGGGCCAAAAAAATGCGACCTGCAGGGCCCCGCCCTCAACACACACACACTTTCCCACGATCTCCCGGAGCAGTCCTTGCCAAAGTTGGCAAGTATGAAGTACCTATGTTCCCTCACTTTAGGATTAATTTAAGCCATAAATGAGTATAAACTGAGAAGTATTTTAATAGAAGAATAGACTGGTTTAACTGTTTGCACTTCTACTTTGTGGAGGCATCTTCCGAGGACACAGAGTAGGAAAGTACCTTGAAATACGTTGGTGGACGATCTATACGCACTGTTCAAAACTCTAGGCGGTTGCGGTACTCATCTTGTTCACTGTATAAGTGAGATCCACTGACTGCTCTGTTACATCATAACCTGTCACTCTGCTGCGGAAGGATGATGAACACTACAACTAATTCATGTATTATTTCATGTATATCATTCAGCTCAGTAATATCCAGACTTTGATATATATAATATGTATATGTGTGTGTGTGTGTGTGTGTGTGTGTGTGTGTGTGTGTGTGTGTGTGTGTGTGTGTGTGTGTGTGTGTGTGTCATATTGTGTCTTTACCTGCTCTTTAACCCTTCAGTATCAGAATAATGAACCATTTCTCACCATCAGTGTCTCACTTCGTCACATAGGGGAACAGCTGCACCTGCATGGACACAGGGATTTCTTTTTTTTATTGTAAATGTTTTGAAAAATATCATAAAATTGTTCTTTGATACAGGAAATGAAAAACCTTTTTTTTAAATCTGAAAACATGTAGAACAACATCAGCAAGACTGCGGGGCATTTAGTGGAAGCAGGCCTATTGTTTAATGGAAGGAAGTTCAACATGTCTGATTCTTATCATCATCAAATTCCTGCATACTAAGGAAATATCCCGAGATGAATTTAAAAAAAAAAATGTTTTTTTCATATTTGCTGGAACAAATCTGAACTGCCTGGTTGCAGTACATTTGGTATACAGTGTTTGTAGGTTCCTTTTAGCTGTAGTGTTGTGTTTGGAGCCATCATACAATCATACCACAGTTGTATAGTACAGTAGCAGCTGCGACATTCTTGTTAACACAAATGTATTTATTTTTAGTGTAAAGCTCATACACAGAGTAGTAAATGATAATTAATTTCATATTTTACATTTTATCTCCTAGAATACTGCTCAACGGAGCCCTACATCCTGTATGTCTTCATTAAGTCCTGAGAGAAAGAGGATATTGAAGGTACCGTTACATCATGTCTTATATTTTAAAGTTTTAATTTATTTGTGCATATAAAAAGCATCACAGTTAAAATCACTACCATCTGAGAAGACTTGACAATACTGTAAGTGGCGAGGTGGGGCCTCCATGGCTTGGACTTGTATTTCCAGAACATCCCACAGATGAGATGTTGGGAATTTGGAATTTGGAGGCCAAATTGGAGGCCTTGAATTCTTTATCATGTTCCTCAAGCCAGTCCTGAACAATTTGTGGCAGGGCGCATGATTGTGCTGAAAAAGGCTGCTACCATCATTGAATACCATTGCCATGAAGGGGTGTACTTGGTCTGCAACAATGTTTAAGTAGGTGGTACGTGTCAAAGTAACATCCACAATAATGTCAGGACCCAAGGTTTGCCAGCAGAACATTACCCGTAGCATCACACTGTCTCCGCCGGCCCGCCTTCTTCCCATAGTGCATCCTGGTGCCATCTCTTTCCTAGGTAACCGACGCACATGCTCCCAGCCGTCCACATGATGTAAAAGAAAACGTGATTTCTCAGACCAGGCCACCTTCTTCCAATGTTCCAGCATTCAGGTCTGGCGACACCGTGCCCATTGTTGGAGCTTTTGGTGGTGGACAGGGGTCAGAATGGGCACTCTGACCGGTCTGCGGCTATGCAGACCGTACTGTGTGTTCTGACAGCTTTCTATCATGGCCAGCATTAACTTTTTGGGAAATTTGGGCTACGGTAGCTCTTCTGAGGAAGTTAACTAGACAGGCTAGCCTTCCTTCCCCATGCGCATCAATGAGCCTTGGGCGCCCATGACCCTGTCGCCTGTTCACCGGTTGTTCTTCCTTGGACCACTTTTGACAGGGACTAGCCACTACATAATGGGGACACCCCACAAAACCTGCCGTTTTGGAGATGCTCTGACCCAGTCGTTTAGCCATCACAAATTAGCCCTTGTCAAAGTCGCTCAGATCCTTACTCTTGCCCATTTTACCTGCTTCCAACACATCAAGTTCAAGAACTGACTGTTCACTTGTGGCCTAATATAACCCACCCTTTGACAGGTTCCATTGTAACAAGATAATTAATCTTATTCACTTGTCAGTGGTTTTAATGTTGTGGCTGATCAGTGTATGTATGTATGTATGTATGTATGTATGTATGTATGTATATATAAATATATATATATATATATATATATATATATATATATATATATATATATATATAATGATAGAATTAACCAGTTTAATTTATTTGCACTGCAACTTGGCTCCTCCAGCTACATCTCGGCAGACTCATTTCTAGGTGTGGTCCTGAATCTACTCACTCATTTATTACATATGTTGAAACTTGGAATGATGAAATTGCTAACAGGCAGAGCTATTGTACTACATTCTGTGTTTATCTGTTAATGCAGAAGAACATGTCAACACAGGAAAAGGCTTTGTGTTGGACAAGCACCAATTAATTTAAAAAAAAACTGGGTTAGTACAATTAAGATGATTTTGTTTTTAAATATATCAAACAAAGGCTAATGAATAACTGTGAAGATTCCTTAAGATTTGGAGTAAGAGGGTAAAGCAATATTATTCCCGAAAAATACTCTGTTTTGCACTGTTATAACTGTGTGCAAATATAACAATATTCCTCGGGTTATTACAGAGGTGCGTAAAAATATTTTACTACTAAACAAATATTCTAATATTACTTTTTGTGCTGCAGTATTAGAACGAACTTTAAAGGGGCTGAACATCCCTGTCATCCTGGTTACACTATAGAGGGTGTACAACTACTTTAAAGATACAATTCTGGATACATTTATAGGTCTGTGTTTTATGTCTGTAAGAAACAAATGTAAATTAATTTATTGATTTACGTATTTATGTTCTTTGAGGACTGCTGTGCAATGTCTATCTCTTAGGAGCTTAAGTTTTATCTTTCTGTTTCTGAGCAATTCTTTTCTTATGCATAGGACAAAAAGTAAACTTGGAACCATGGATATATCTACTGTGTTACATACTGACTCACATTAGTCAGAAACACAATCTGTTTCCAAATCATATTACATGTATCTAAGAAATATTATTATTATTACCATTTATTTATATAGCGCCATTAATTCCACAGCGCTGTACAGAGAACTCACTCACATCAGTCCCTGCCCCATTGGAGCTTACAGTCTAAATTCCCTAATACACACACATACTAGGGTCAATTTGTTAGCAGCCAATTAACCTACCAGTATGCTCTTGGAGTGTGGGAGGAAACCGACGCAAACACGGGGAGAACATACAAACTCCTCACAGATAAGGCCATGGTCGGGAATTGAACTCATCACCCCAGTGCTGTAAGGCAGAAGTGCTAACCACTGAGCCACCAGACTATGCTCCTATCTCAAAGAAGACACTCATAAGCTTCCACACTGACCACTGCAGCTGTCTTATTACTGGTATTCTCCTAACCGCAGTTTCACCCCCATAATCCAAAAATGCAGCGACAGTAGATGGGCCCTGGTAAATTAATTTTTTTAGATTCATATTTTACTTGCCGTCCTCGGGGCAGTAATAACGTATTCATGAGTATTACTGAGGCTGTGACTATCCAATGACAGACGCATGTTCGCTGCCTCCCAGGTGCCTCGCCTGGCTATAGTAGCGAAAGTGTCACAGTACATAATTTACTATGTAGAAAAACTATAACTTCACAGCAGTTAGTTTTGTGTAAATGTGAATGGTCACTTTCACTTTTGGATTTGCCCCCCTGGGAATACTGATCATTCGGGATTCAGTCGTGTATTAAGCAGGACATGAGAGTAAGGGGATATTGAACTATTTTACTATTAGGTAACACATTTACATTATTAAAATATTTATTTTATTGGTATAAATACACATTTAAATGCGCTATCCTTCATATAACCTGTCTAGATAGTGCAATGTGTCCCAGTGAAAGCATTGTGGGGGAGAAAGATGCTCTATGACTACCCGCTGTCCCAGGAAGCTCATTTACATATAGATAGTTTTATTCCTTGGATTCCGGTGTATTAGGATCCGCATTCCTGTGTCTAGTCCGCATAAGGACGCTGCTTTGAAATATTTGATAATGTTATTAACTGCTCTTTTATATAAAGGTAACTTGTATTTTATATTTAGCTGTCCTTTAATAAAATAATGTTTTGTAGCAATATTCACCATTGTTAGGAGCTCCTGCACTGTGGACAAGTATACAGACATCTGCTTTGCTGAAGCTCCTGTGTTCCATCTTCCCCAGACTCCCCCTTGTTTTCCTTATGTGATTGTGCTAATCTGTGATAACACAATGTAATATAAAAGTCCATCCCAGTACATCACACTACTTTATGCCTGGGAAGTATGAGGGAGCCCATGATATAGAGAATCCGGCACTTATACATATGAAAGTCACACTGCTGGAACGTGTGGGAAAAGTCGTCACTGCTCAAAAACACTATTACATTAGATTCATACTCTTATCTCATCTGCAAAATAAGATGTGGGATGTGTGAGGAAACTAAGTGGGCAAATCCTTGTATCCTCACCTACCCATAATTCATCTCACCGACATCTCCCTACACTCTGAGTCCTTTGCTCCCAAAACCGGTTCATACTTTACTTTACTTTCCCTCATCTCAGGTCAAAGCTCCATCAAACAAATACAGATATTACTCCACACAACAAAAGCTTTCTGTTAGTTGGGACAATCCTCTATAAAGACTTTTACCTTAAAAAAAAAAAAATTGGATCGACTATTTTGAAGGAATAAGCCTCTCGGCGGACATAGATGTATGCAAACAGTATAGGGAGAAAAGTATAGGTATAAATGTTATAATGAACTGTAGTGTAATATATAAAATAAGTCACATAGGTCATTACAGGTATTTACCTCCATCAATAACAGAAAAATAGAGTGACAACTACAGATTAGTGAGACTGGCATCAGTAACAGGGAAATTAATGGAAATACAGCTGAAAGAAAGAATTGTAGAATATCTGAAAGTTTACAAAATCCCAAGAAGCACAGATTTACTGTGGGAAATCATATCAGACAAATCGAATTGTTTTTGACCGGCTGACTAAGGTTAATAGATCAAGATCTAGCTGTAAATGTAGCTTATCTAGATTTTAGTAAGGTCTTTGACACTATCCAACATCAAAAATTGATAAATAAAATGGAATGTTATGGATTAGATTCAAAGGCAGTTGAGTGGATATGATACTGATTGAAGGATAGATGACAGACAGATGAAAGTAATGTCATACATTCAGAAGAGAGAAGGTACCATTGGAGTACCCCAAGGATCTGTACTTGGACAGCTCTCTTTAATATCTTCATTTGTGACATTACCATTGGAATTGAAGGTAAAGTATGCCATTTTGCAGTTGACACAAAGATATATAACGGAGTAGACACAACTATGGAGGAATGGGTGAACAAAATCATTTATAATCTAAGTTAATCAATGTCAAAAAATGCTAAATCTTGGGTTTCAAAGATCCAAAGACTAAATATAGTATTACTGACCCAAAGATGTCAACTACAGAGGTAGAAAGGGATCTAGGAGTCACTATTTCAGGTGACATTGATGCTAGGTTGCATAGGTAAAGGAAGCCACTATACAGGTCATTGGTAAGACCAGACATAGAATAATACGGTGTTCAGTTCTGGAGGCTATAACTCCAGCTAGATGTAAAAAAGACTGTGTAGAGTAGGACTACTAAAATGGCGCATGGTCCTATCCCAAACCCTACCATGAAAGGCACACAGACTTCAATATGTATAGATTGGAGCACAGAAGGGAGAGAGAGGGTGTTAGTAGCTTTCAAACATATCAAGGGTCTTAACAAGGTACAAAAGGAAAGTATTGTACAGAGGAAGAGAATTATGAGATCCCAAGAAACGTTAGGAAGAACTACTTTACTGAAGTAAATAGGTGATTGAGGATAAAACAGTATGGTCATTTAATCATGCTTGGGATAGACTTCAGGTTATACTACATCTGAAAAAGTTAAAGATCAAATAGGGTCTGCATTTTTTTTAGGAATAAAAATGGGCATACTAGTCTGGTTGTGTGGTTCTTATCTACTGTAATATTCTATGTGTCTATGTAACAGGAACTCATTGGTGCGATTGTATTCCTGGATCAAGAGTTCTCACCATCTCACTTATATAACCTATAAGTAGCCAAAGGGGAGATATATAAATGTCCAGAGGATGCAGGCACAATAGATAAAAGGAGATTAACCAACGTATTTGGGTTCTCACCATCTCACTGTTTATGACATACAGTAGTTACAGAAGAATGTTATTTCTCAATTTTGTACAATGTGCAAGAAATTAGAAGCAACAAGAACAGACAATGGATACCAGAGGAACACCTGGGGATGCATTTATCACCAGATAGCTGATGTCCATAAGGAGAACATTCCATGAAATGCATTATAAAAAGTTACATAAAGTTGGATAAAATGTGTCAGGGACAGGGGACCACCTGGGAAGAAACTCGGAGACAGGGTACATACTACAGAAAAGTTCTCCCATTAACGTTTTTACCAATGACTGAAAGTCACGATCAACATGCCAATTCCTGTGTACACACTATACATGTTTTAAAAGATTTACCCTCAGATCTGTGCTCTTCATCTGTCATAACCATCGGCTGAAAAGATCCTGACTCTCTAAACTCTATGTAGAGCTGGTGGTGAGTACATACACACTGCAGGATTGGAACGACATCGTTCCATCAATGAACAAGATATTTAGTCGGTTTATAAAATGAAACGATACGATATGCTTTGGAAAGATAATCGTTCATTGTTGGGCCGTATACACTAATGAGAGATTGGGCCGAACAGTTGTTTATCGTGTGATTGGTCTGGAAGTCGTCTGAAAACCCTACAGTAAGTGTCCAGCCTTAGGGGGATTTCCCAGACTAGGGGCTAGATTTACTAAGCTGCGGGTTTGAAAAAGTGGGGATGTTGCCTATAGCAACCAATCAGATTCTAGCTGTCATTTATTTAGTACCTTCTACAAAATGACAGCTACAATCTGATTGGTTGCTATAGGCAACATCCCCACTTTTTCAAACCCGCAGCTTAGTAAATCTAGCCCTAGGTCTTGCAGGACTCTCTATCCAATGATTGGAATTAAACTCGGAGTTCTGATTTATTGCTTGAAATGTAAAATTCTGTGTTATTGTTTACATTGATTAGGTATTTATGTTATTTTTAATTAGGTGATTTTCTGTGAATTACTGTGGTTAGGGTTAGTGCTCATCTTGGGTGTTGACTTAACACCATTTTTCTTTAGTAATACAGTTTTGCTATTTTTGCTATTTTGTATGCTTGATTGCTCTTGTGACAAGATACAAACTACTTGTTATAGCCTTGTATTTACATATTGGTGTGTGTTGTAACATGGTGTATAATATTATATATTTGTGTATACAATTGTCTGTGTATTTTCTTTACTCACTTACCCTAGAACTTATCAGTGGAATGTTAATGCCGAAATTGAATTTCTTTATATATTTTCAAGGTTGTCAAGTGATCAGAAAGGTTTATAGAAAAATGTGTTTTGTGGTTTTGTTTCTTCTCTGTTTCTGCTGTTTGTCAGCTACACACTTCCTGCTCACAAGTACCTTGTGTCGCCCAGGACTCTCAATAAGCTGCATATTTATGTAAACATGATTTCAACATAGAGGTTGCAGCTACTGTAACTATCTAATATCTAACTAGCAATCTAATAAGTGCAGTGGCAATCTAATAAGTGCAGTGGCAAACTAATAAGTGCAGTGGCAATCTAATATTGCCACTGCAGCAGCATACTGGCAGCAAACAAGCATCTTTAGCAAAGTCCATACTCTACGGCGAATCGCCTGGCATCTGCAATAACAGGGTAATGTAATTGGAGATGATTAGCAAACAGCTGTTTATCATTACTGTAGAGCAGCTCACAATATATTACCGTATATTAGTCTCAGTCACTATATATACCCTTACCTTTGAAACCATTGCTACTGTCTCAGTTAACAAACATGTTGGTATATAGATTAAAGGATAATAGCCTACACCAGTGTTTCCCAAATCCAGTCCTCAGGGAGCCCCAACAGTGCATGTTTTCCATATCTCCTTGCTGGATCACAGGAGTAGTTAATGAATGACACATTGTAAAAGATCCACATGTGGTTTTATTATTTCACTTGTAAACTGGAAAACCTGCACCATTAGGGGGCCATGAGAACTGGATTTGGGAAACCCATAAATGCAAAATATTACTTACCTAGCTTCCATCTATCTATCTGCGTAGGCAGTGCAGGCTGTCCTCGCTCCCGCAGTCAACATGTTTGGTTGATGCAGGGGCATCAACCAAACAGGGGCAGACTTTTTTCGTACAGAAAACATGTCCATCATCCTAGGAGAGGGCTGGCAAATTTTAGCCCTGGGGCAAAACTCGACTGAGCAGCCTATTAGGAACATTTTAAAAGAAAAGAGGTGGCCCATTGACCAGCCCAAAATAACCCACTGTGGGACTGGCCCGTGGAGCAAATGCCCCCCTTCCAGCCAGCCCAGCCTACCCCTGAACGGGGATAAGCTAAGCGATTGTGATATCGACAAATACATTACTGTGGTTTTAGAGAGTTACTGATTATAAAAGAGATAGTGGTTACTGCTGGAAATAAGAAACAACGGACTGGAGAGCATCAATATTTATGGTAATAATTACAAATATAATTTAGAGGAGCGTGGTTCCTGTGGCCCCCACATGTGCAGATTGACAACAGACTGGTCTGGTGACCGGTAACATTACTCTCACTGATACTGGCCAGTGTCGCTGGTGGGGAACTGAGCTTTTTTCTTTTGTTAAATTACTTGATAGATGATTTTATATCACTGTGATAAGCGTAACAATGAAGTCTGATTATACAGACCCCGTAGTAATAAATTGGGAAGGAAGCTAAAGCTACCTGGGGTAGTGAATGGACAACACCCTATGTTCAGAGGAGAAGGAGGGTGGGTATGAATAAGGTGGGCCGTATACTTATCCTGCTTGTTCCACCATTGTAAGGGAAGAGGAGAGGGGGTGGGTGATGGGTTACCCCATTTAGAACTCTAGAAATAAATCAAAGAATCCTGTTAAGTGTCCAGGTAAGCATCAGAGCATTGGGCAGAAGGACAAATAGTGGCTCAGAGAGCAAACAGATGAAGGACTACAAAGATAGCCAGACATAATATTTTGACAGCACCTCTACTGAAAGGTGTCATATTGGGGTTTATATAGACATTCAGCAATATCCACAGTGTCCCACAGCTGCTATAGATATTGGTCATGTGACTGTGACTGTATCACAGAAAGGAAGCCCTATCAACCTCTCAGTGGTGCCGGCCCCCATCTATAAAATAAGAATTGCCCCTCTTGCCAGAACTTACCTGGGGGGTGGATAAATACATGTGTTGTAAATTGGTGTATTTATAAGTGTTATTTAAAACAATTTTAAACATTGCTCTTAGGTAGCAATAAGTCATATATGCACACTTTAGGGAAATCCGCGGTGCAGAAATACTATTTTAAATTGCAATAGGAGGTGTCTTTTACATGTTAAATATTTGTATTGAGCATGTCATTGAAAGTTTATATAATGTGCATGAAATTATTTTCAAAGTTTAGTTATTTCCTGCTTCTAATTCTGTAATTTTACAAAAAAAGGTCAATTTGACCACTTACCCCCTTTTGAAATGTGCCGCGTATGCTCCCTGTAGTGCAGCTTCCACGAAGTAGCCAATTTCAAAATCTTGACAGGGGGTGCTGCTCTTAGAGCCCCTCGAGTGAATGCTGTTCGTATTCTAGTGGTAAAAGCAGAAAGCATTTAATAAAACACAGACATATAAAATGTGGAGAAAACCATTAAGTGGTACGTAAACTGCTCAGTAAATGAACCAATCATTAATCACTGCACAGTATATGGT
This sequence comes from Mixophyes fleayi, assembly GCF_038048845.1. Lineage (NCBI taxonomy): Eukaryota > Metazoa > Chordata > Amphibia > Anura > Limnodynastidae > Mixophyes > Mixophyes fleayi. The sequence goes on from NC_134404.1 coordinate 319,869,275, forward strand.
CCTAGCCTAAATAATGGAACTCTGGTTGGATTGGATAATCGGGCTAGCCTATGACTCCTATTGGCATGTGTGCAAGGCCAGTAGGGTAACTAATAGCCAGTTTTCACCAATCTTCAATCCATTTCGATCTTACTGAGTCAGTTGAATCTGATTGGGATCTGTGCAGTTTGGCCCTCCACGGATTGCAATGATTCGATCTCATCCAACCTTGGATTTTATTGTGACTTTGGAAGATAAGAGGCCAGTTTATGTGCATAATGAACATCAAAACAAGAGCTTGGAATTGAGAGAAAAAGAATGAGAAAAGAGACAAAGTTGCAGCCGCACAGACTCCGTCCTAATCCCCATTATCAATTTTATCAATCTTTGAAAATTATTCAGGGCCAGATGCCACTATCTAACCTGTTTGAACAATACATAAAATAACACACTTCGGACACAAAATTAATGTATTCTTTTCTGTTAAAACATCAAGATTTTATTTTGATTCGTTAAAAAGAAAGTAAAGGCAAAATATTAAAATCATTTAAATAGGTAACAAAAAGTGGAGAAAGATTGTGAATTAAAATAAAAAATGACTGTTTTCATCACTTACACATATTCTAAAAGGAGATAGTCAACTAAGGTAGGTGTTCCTTGTATAGAATTGTGATAGAAGATATTATATAGGTAGAAAAAAATATATTAATCTGCAATATAATTTTAAATGAAATTGTTATAATACACTGACTAGTTGCTAAAGTAGATTAAATCTACCTCTGTTAGTTTGGGGCTCTCAGGAAGTATATTATGAATGATTGGGTCTCTTATTATATATTTTTATCACAAATTAAAGCAAATCGTGTTTATGATCAGTCCGTGGTAACTCGTAATTATATTAGTCCCCACATATGAATTAGGTGAGAGAGAAAATACGAGCAACTCCACATATGGAATTTACTGCAATATTTAAATATCTCAGTCCATATAATAGCAGCTTAAGAGTAGTGATAATAAGGATTCCAGTTATGATTTATTTAGTCTATTCTACAAAATGATAGCTAGAATCTGATTGGTTGCTATAGGCAGCATCTCCACTTTTCAAACCAGCTGGATATTCTCAACTTGATACATTTATCCCTTAGAATTCTAACTCAACAAGTTTCATCTGTTCCTAATCAGTAGCCAATCAGAGGAAGCACTGGGCTATTCTTGTGTACTGCTTGCGACTTGCTTAACTATGCTCCATTCCTGCCTGCACTGACCATGGGGCTAGATTTACTGAACTGCGGGTTTGAAAAAGTGGGGATGTTGCCTATAGCAACCAATCAGATTCTAGCCATCATTAATTTAGTACATTCTACAAAATGATAGCTAGAATCTGATTGGTTGCTATAGGCAACATGTCCACTTTTTCAAACCCGCAGTTTAGTAAATATACCCCCATGTCTGATTCCACCTTGACAACTGGACTCCTTCTCTGATATAAGCTCCCTTACACGCACTGATCTGTAAGGTTACCATAGATCTTATGTGTGTTACCAACCTTCTCTAAGTCTTGCAAGTAGACTTGTGCAATCCAGCTGGCCTTTTCGAAGCAAGCAACGGCCTCTTCTTCCCTCTCAGACAGTCGAGCATGGGAGGCAATTGTGGCAGTAGAACGTTCCAATGACAAACCTTTAGGACAGCAATGAGACCAAGAACGTATGTGAGAAGATCATGCTATATGTTGTGTTTTACAGCAATAGTAAGGAACACTGCTATCCACATTATGGGTATATGTATAGAAAAATATGTATGAATGATTATATGTATATAAAACATAGAATTGTACATATTGTACAATTATAATTGTGCAAACAAATCAGTTCTACAATACAAATCCACACATAAGAGAAATAAGTAACAATAGTGGTGTAATATGCTCACTAATTTCTCCTTATCAGCATATGTGATGACTATAAACCAATTCTAGAGATAGGGAACTTCCCCAGTGTTCAGATGACAACCGCCAGCCTATTGTGCTTGCACTTACTAGATATTAGTGTTGTATCTTTCACATTAATGAAACACACTAGGGCATGTGCATATCCAGGCGAACATCAGTGAGCAAGCTCATTTATAAAGGTGGACCTGCATTAAGTCAAGTAGCAATACATTTATATAGGTTGGGAATGTTTTGGACTTATATTAGTACCAAAACACAACTCAGCGCTACCCTTCCAGTCAGAACAAATAAAATAAGTTCATATTCTTGCAATTACTGTTGAAAAGTCCATCTTTTCAATGCAAGTGAAACCTTCAACTGTCACACAATTCACGTATAAGCAGAAAGTGCTGTTCTCTTTTCTCACAGCGCCTTTTATTATAAATAAATATATTTATGTATGGACAAAAGACAGTAGATTTAAGTGTACAATAGTACAGGTAGAACCTCAATGTACAGAATAAATAAAATACAACCTTATAACCTCATACTTGCCAACTCTCCCTGAATGTCAGGGAGACTCCCTGAAATAGGGGTGATCTCCCTCACTCCCTGAAGAGTCTGGCATACTCCCTGATGCTGAGCCAGTACAAGACGTGGTTGGCTTCACCATCTGTGGCAGGATGACACAGTTCAGAAATTGTGTCATGTGTCCATGTATTGATGCCTATGGAGGTGGCCATTTTCATTGAGACCAAGATTTAATCAAAGACTGACAGGTAAGACAACATGACTTCAGTAATGGAGATAGAAATGTAAAAGACACTTCAGTCTCTAGAGATTCATTAGCTGCTTTACTTTAACGCATAGTTGCCTACTCTCCCGGAATGTCCGGGAGACTCCCACATTTCTGGGAGATCTCCTGGGCTCCCGGGAGAGCAGGGCAACCTCCCGGTTCTCGCCCCCGCAATAGATAAGTGGCGGGGGCAGGGCTTAATGACGCAAATATCGCGTCATCTTAGCCCCCTGCTATAAGTGGCCAAAATTGTGACAATCGTTTAGGGGGCGTGGCCAAAATGATGCGATTTGTCAAGCCCCGTACCCGCATGCCCACCTCCCCCGGAATCTCCCTGAAGCCAACAACGAAAAGTTGGCAAGTATGTATAAACTTAAAAGTTACCAATAAGTTTCATGGCTGCATGGAACACTGAGGTGACTTATACCCATTACTTAAGCGATTTTAATAAATAAAGTGACAATAGACAACAGAAGACTGATAACAGCACTATATAGCACTTTATATTTAAAAAATTATTTTAAAGGAATTTCTAAATATACTGACATCACTTTTGCAATTAACATTATTTAGATAGTACCAACACAATATTGAGCATGCCATGCGAACTATAGAGGAACATGTATAAAAAGAGAAGGTAAAAGGTGATACATTATGACTTTTATTTTATACTTCTTATCTCACGGGAAGTCTTTTCGTTACAGCAAAGCTGACATTTGTAAATGGATAAAAAATTTCCTAAAAGCTGAAAATCTCACATACAACCAGAGTAACCAATCAGCAATGAGCTTTTCTCTGTTTAGCGCAAGTTAGACAATAAAGTTATTTTAGGATGCACTTGATATTCATGTCTGCAGACTGTTTTATTTTATACAAATGAGTCAATTTCTTAACAGTCCATGGCAATGTTCTGGATCTGGGAACTACCCGTTAAATCTGTTTGCGCCTACTTTAACATATGTAGGTATAATCATTAACAATATCACTCTGAACTCCAGCACCTTTATTCATTTTAACGTTTACGTTTTTCTCCTCAAAAACTGCTCAGTTAAACCTCATTTATGTCTCATGTTAATCATGGACTTCAAGATCGATTTCATTACACGTGACAGTTTTGCGTGTTTGTTTACGTTGACCGAAATGCACTAAGAAATGCACTTTCCCATATAAATTGGGGCAGCACGGTGGCTCAGGGGTTAGCACTTCTGCCTTACAGCACTGTGGTCATGAGTTCGATTCCCGACCATGGCCTTATCTGTGTGGAGTTTGTATGTTCTCCCCGTGTTTGCGTGGGTTTCCCCTGGGTGCTCCGGTTTCCTCCCACACTCCAAAAACATACTGGTAGGTTAATTGGCTGCTAACAAAATTGACCCTGTGTGTGTATGTTAGGGAATTTAGACTGCAAGCCCCAATGGGGCAGGGACTGATGTGAGTGAGTTCTCTGTACAGCGCTGCGGAACTAGTGGCGCTATATAAATAAATGATGATGATTATAAATTGCACCAGAGAGGTGAAAGGGGTTTCCCATTGAACATACAGGTCAAGGGATGGGTTTCCCCAGCTCTGAGGGCTTGTAAAAATCAGGACCAATAAAGGGGAGAAAAAAGCACTGCAGCCCCTCATTAAAGAGAAACTCACCCCTAAATGCCCCCTCTGCATCTTCAAGTCTAATTTACATGATCTCATCCTGCAACATGAAATTTCACAGTCATGTGCCTAAATGCCCCCAATCTTGACCAGCAAATCCATGCTTTTAGCCAAAAAAACTGATGTAGTGATGCAAAAATAGGTGCTTGCAGAAGTCAAAGATGCCATTTGCACTTTCGCTAATGACCCTTAATGAAAGTGAATATCTGTATGGTTGTAACGCTGATATTAACCCTTGAGCAATATTAGTAAATAGGTTTCTATATCTCCTTATATGGTATAAACCACATTTAGTTTAATCCACCATCTAGCACATTTATTTGAAGTGGTCTCCGGACCACATACATTACACATTTGCATCTTTACAGTGTGTGCTGCATAAATAAATAACAGGTTAAATGAATAAATGTTATTGTTCTTGGTACTTCCTACTGATAATAGGAATTCCAGGTTCAAATATTTGTTCAAGAGATTGTTTTTCATGCATGTCTTTTTATAAATGGTTGAAGGAAGAGGAGGATAAACAAACATACACTGGCTAGGCAAGAATTTTGGAATTTAGCCCAATTTCAGGTCAAATGGGAAACAAATACCTCATGAAGAAGTCATTCATAAAACAGCACAGAAACAGGTCATTTCCCTAATACTGTATATTAAGCGTAATTAACTGTATTAAAGTAGATCCTTCTCCAACTGTTACAATAATGGAAAAGATGCTACAAAGTACAGTAAGTAAAGACCTTTAGGCGAAACCACCTAAATAAGTAAGAGACTTAGGTAAGTAGCTATGTTGAATGCAAATTAGCTATAACCAGGGCCATCTTAACAACATTATGGGCCCCCTTGCCCGCTGGGCCCTTGGGCACCTGCCCATCGTGCCCAGTCGGAAAGACGGTCCTGGCCATAACCAAGTAATGACTCTTCCTTAAACCTTAAATAACATTAAGTTAAGCGGGGTTGGAGACTAAATCAACGTAGTAGTGTCGCTACTCAGTGGTCTCGCGCGTCGGGTTTCACTGGATGCACCTAGTATGTCCGATTAAGAGACAAATTAAATAAATCTCCATGTAACTCTTGACTAAATTAGGGAAACTTTCAGCACATTGTCAGCAATACCCATCACTCAGCAGTGAATTCAATATACCCAACGCTCACACTCCTCTAAAGGCTTTCCCATTGTAGGATGATTAGAATGTTTTACTATAATTCAAGTGAATCACAATATTAGTAAAACTAGATTCAGAAAAACTTAACTATTGGATTACTACTATAGCTAAGTTACAATACACAATAGTTACAGTGTAATCATTTGAATATGAACTTCTCTTCACATAAATCCTGACTGGATTAGAGAAGTTACCAACCTATCAGCGTACGATCAGTAATACTGATCACTCGGCGGTGCCCTTTAATGCAACCAGTGCAAATATCCCTTAGAATGCTTCCAGACTGTAGTGTGATTAGGATGATCTACTACAATTCATGTGGGTTTACAGCATTAATAGATTAGATTTAGATCTATCCTATAGATTCAAATCTTGAGAGCAGGGTTCTCTTACCTCTCTGTCTCCATGTACTACCCAGTATTGTCTTATTAATGTTTATTCCCAATAGTAAAGCGCTACGGAATCTGCTGGCGCTATATAAATAAATGTTGATGAATCTATATAACAACCTAGCTATTGGATTACAGCTATGGGTTTAACGTAAAATAGATACAGTATTTTATGTAACTATTTCGTTTAGCAACTAGATACATTTGGGATAGGAATTGAGACAACATGGAGAATATGTATAATATTGACTTCTTTGATTAACTATTTCTTGCCCATTCAAAACATAAATGTGTGAGATAATCATTTGAATGTGTATTCGGATATGAATTATGGTAATTCACACAATACCACTAACGAAAATCATATTAAGGAAGGATTAAAGGGATTATGATTACCCTGGATATATAGGGAGCTATTTATCAATCTATTTACCCTTTTAACAGAGGTCAAATATTTATTAGAGATGAATAGGTGCATCCAGTTATTTTAAAATTACACGGTTATCACTCAGTTGACTTATATATTTGTTTGTCATATTTCGCTGAAATTTATTTTATGATGTTTTTATAGTTATTTATAAAAGTTATGTTTTAGAATTTGAGAAATCAACATAATCCAATATCATTATCTAATTGATAAATTAGGAGCAAGCTGTACATCAATTTCAAACAAGCTCTTGGTTTTTCTCTTTTGAATATTATATACAGGTTCATGATGCACACCTTGATTTAAGGAAAATTAGAACTATCAATTACATATCTTCATACAAAAAGGGTGTTCTTACTCCTACGATTAGTGCGAGCTTTCTTCTTCTTTTTCTTCTTCTTCTTTTGTAACTCACTAGAAAGATACCAGTAATAATGTACAATATGGACCAATCTTTAAAATAACCCGTTGTCAGTGAAGAAACTCACAAAGCAAGGCAATGTTGTGACAGTCAAGGTTAACAACTGCATCATCACAAAAGGAAGTCACATTATTGCATAAGGAAAAATCTGTTTGTTTTGTTTTCCCTGTTAGAGCTAGTGGGTGTGTTTAAATGGCAAAGGTGATACAGTTGATTAGTGCAAATTCTATTTAACAGGAGGTGAAGTCATTTCACTGAGCTTGTGATTTCAAGAGCATTTTGTTTAGTGTGGAGATTTGATCTATTAATAGATTTCATCTATTTGTTTGCTGCTACTTCAGCTCTGTTGAAGAGTAAAATATTACATTCCCATATCTCCATATCTTAGACATGCAAAACTGGGATAAAAATAACCCGTCTGATCCACCCAACCCCCCTGATCCGCAGAGAAATGCCCACTTTTGGGTAAACCCCTCCCACTTCCATTTAAGCACTACACCTTTCAAGGTCCAGGAAAGGGATTGTTCCGCCAAAATCAGACAGTTGGGAGGATTCCTGCTCACATTCATAGCTGGCTGAAGCTCCACCCTCACCTTTAGGACAGTGTCCTAATCAGATTTGATACAGGCCAAAAAGCTGATAATGCAGTCATCTGAGCTACTAGGACATCACTTGTGTTTAAATAATAAAAAAAAAAACACAGTGCATTTCTGCAAATCAAGTGTGTCAGCTATCAGTCACTCTGTGTCTGCTCTGTTAAGAGAAACATTTCCTAACCTGTGAAGGAGAGAAAGACTTATTTTGTTAAGTATAAACACTATAACTATATCATGTTATATTAATTAGCACAGTAATACACAACTTTTAATATAAAGGGAAAACACACAGGAATTAAGCAACAGATATTCAATGCAGCTCTTCAGGACACAATTTTCATTTCATGAAGTTTTTAACTTTCATTTCCAGATTGGTAAATTTGATCTGATCACCACTGGATACTACCTGTGACCAGTGAGGTTTACCTGGAATTATGTGGTTTAGATTACGGCTAAAATTTATTTCAGATGTTTTTGTTTTTTGCATCCATCATATGTTATATTTTGAGTGAACATTGTTAACATTTTAGTACAAGTTGGCATGAAAATAGTGTTTTAATCGTAGATAAGGACTTTTAATAATAAGATAAGCTGTAATAAAGGGTTATTATGGCATATACCACTACAAATCTTTATTCCCTTTGCCAGCTTCATACAGAGAGAAGAAAATGGTGAACAGCTTATATGGTAATGATGCAAACAGCCTTAATTTAAGTCAAGTGGAACTGCAAAAAAGATGCCAAGTTGAGCTAATAGACCCTAGGGAGAGTTATAAGTAGACTCGATGATATACGAATGACGTGCAATGTGACCTGGAAGGGGATCAACAAAAACAAGAGGTGGAGGGATACTGAATTTCCCTGTTTCGTACTCTGAACAGTAGCTGGACAAAAAGAAGCAAGAAACTCGCAACCAATGGATTTCTATTAAGTACTTTACAGCACAAGCAAAAAAAAAAATCATACACCCTCATTTCTCAAAGTTTGTGGAATTAAGTCTGAATTACTACCGACCCCATATTTTCACACTGACATAAACATCTTATGCGCTTATTGCTTAGGCACCAATGTAACAATGTAATCTGATCTCCTGTATGATCACAGCTATCGACATCCACACTCTTCATAGTATAAGGTGACAGCCACCAGGGGCACAGCCTTGGCTTAATACATCTATATTATCAAAAACAGAATTAATCAGCGTTTTGCATCTCTGTATTACAGGAACATTGGGCGGGTGGGACGGTCCATATTGGACAGGGGCACAGGAGTGACTTTCTGGAATCCCCTGAAAAAGTGTGATGTCTTATTTTGACCATTATTAGATAAAACCTACATTACACAGAAACCACCTTTACTTTGGCAGATACAACATACATAAACATGCAATACTTCCTGTGATTACATACCATTGGGTGCGATCTGATGATGAGAGAAGTCTCAGGATATGCGGAGAGCAGAGGGAGCAGTAGATAGAGAGCAAGATTACAGAAATATTCCCAAAAGATTTAAATTCCATTGATATGTAGCGACCACAAGCCGCATATCACAGTAGCACAACTTCCCAAAGCAGCAAAGAAAAAGAAACAAGAGGAGAGTTAAGCTTCTAAGAAAACAGTGCAGAGCTGTCCATGACTGTTAAATAACACATTGCATAGGCAAAAAAATATATATCCAACGTGCTACCATAATGACACACTACTTTATATAGGGAACACTGTGCTGCTGTACTTGCTGTCATTCGTTGCAAGCGTCCATACGTCAGATGAACATCTATGTTCAACCAAAGCAATGGGGGTAGCTTTATTAAGGCTTCTTAAGAGGAAAAGTGGAAGTGTTGCCCATAGCAACCAATCAGACTCTAGCTATTTATTTAACGAGTACATCCTACAACAGTGGTCTGCAAAGTCCGACAAGCGTGCCAGACGTGGCACACGTACCAGACTTATCTGGCACGCTGGAGCTCTGCAGCTGTCTCACTAAAGCAGCCGAATAGCTGCTGCATTTGCATCATATCCATTTCAGGCATCTCCGGGTGCTTTAGTGATGCAGCATCCAGGTTCCACTGTGGAATGATGGACGTGTCTGCTGACCCCAGGGGTAAGGAGCACAGAAAAAAGCAGCCATCGCATACTGTATGTTTGAAGTTGAACTGGGGGCATAACTGCGTGACATAATATGAACCGGGGGCACTACTGTGTGACATGAACATTAATTTGTTGGTCTAATTAATATTACTAATATCGTGATATTAGCATTATAAAATAATAAATATATATATATATTTATTTGGTCTGTTTGTCTGTCTGGTCATGCATTCGGACACCCCTGCACCGATTGGGATGAAACCAAAGCGAGGTGGTCCAGTTGGATCCTGGCCATGTTTTAGCTGGTTTAGAGACCCAGGGAGCCTGTTCTGAGCCTTCCACTGGACGGATTTGGATGAAAACTTCACAGACTGTTAACCTTGGATGCCAGAGGACATACTATGTGGTTGAGGTCCCGCTCAGACCTCCCGTTGGTGTACGCTGGGTATTACTTAGACCCGGGGAGCCTGTTCTGGGCCTTCCACTGGATGGATTTGGATAACATTTAAAATAAAACAAACACAACACAGTTCAGCCACCTCATGGGTGTGTTGGAAGAGCTGCTAAGCTGCTTATTATTTTTAAAAGGTTACAATCAACGCATTGATATCTTAATGACTTGAAGATTAAAACCAGCTAGAATCTGATTGGTTGATATGGTAATACCTCTACTTCTTCTTATTATAAGCTTTAGTAAATATACCCCAATGAGACAGTAGGGTGTCACTTTTTATATTTGGAGTCCTCTTTTCTTGGCTGTAAACCTGTGACATTGAAAAGTGCCCCATGTGGCACAGTCCTAGGTGTCAGTTTTACCCATTATCCCCTGGCTGGGAGCAGTAATGAGGGTGCGGATTCCCCTTCTATACAGAGGGATAAGGACATTTCTTACTAACAGAAATAATTTGCTTTAAATCTATTTCTTTTTGTTTTATTAGTGATATGTAAGCTGGGTGGTGTACAGACCAGCATGATGCCACATACATTACTGTTAACAGGCCAGTGAATTTATAGATTAAAGTAACCAATTTATAAGAGGATATAAAAATACCTATGAAGTTGTGCTGTAATCTGTGCTCTTCTCACTTGGTTTATTTCCACATTTAGGATATAACAACTAACTATGTACTGCTAGTCCTCATCCGTGGCTGCCTAGCTGTTATCATCACTTCAGGTGCCCTTTATCACTCACAGCCTCTGTGAATTCCATGCGAACCAGCCAGGTTCAACGTGAATTATATCTTTCCGGTCCTTCACGTCTTGAACTATTCTCCAAGATCAGCACAGAAAGGAAAGTCAACAAGTTGTAGTTCAACTCGTACAACGCTGCATTATCTTACACACATCTCGGTGCATAGAGAACATGGACACCTGATGAGGCTAAAGGCACCAGCATTACATATTTAGGTTTTTTTTACTTTTGTGTAAATAAATCCTTTAATTCCTTATAATTCTGGAGTTAGGAAACAATATAATGTAAAGATGATTTAATTGTAACTGATCCACTTTTCTTCAGATACACAGCAATGTGCATATTACAGTGAGAGAGGAAGCATACTGGAGATTGACTTGTATATTAGATCTCTCCTTGCAAAATGAAACAATGGTACTCATGTGCTTAAGTAGTTCCTTGTTCCCAATTTACTGTTATAAGGTAAATACAGTGGAGGCGGCCATTTTGTAGACTGAAGCAACATTCATCAGAATGCAGCCTGCTGCACCTTGGTGATTGGTTCCTCGTGAACACTGATTCAGCACACAAAATGGCTGCTTCAACTACTGAATCAACAGGCTGCATTCTTGTGAAAATTGATGCAGAGCACAAAGGGTCGGATTCATCTTTGAACACAATGTGAACGCAACTTGCGTTTAAAGAACCTGCATGTAATTTGTACGCATGTACGCCCGTATTTAAATACAAGTGGATCTCAGGAAACGTATTTGTACTTGGAATCTGAGTATAAGTACACGCTGGCTATACGGCACTTGTCGTATGCAGACAGACAACGCCTACGCGCGTTTCCCCCTTTTCCACTCTGATCCACCCTTCAAATCGTAGGCAGACGTCTCAATTGTGTTCACTGGCGTCAGACCCATTCTGGTGCATGCACCAGGGCCGTAACTAGGGCTGTGTGACAGGGGCAACCGCCCAGGGCGCAACGCTGAAGGGGCGGGGGGGGGGCGCAATTTCGGAATACTTTAAGCTAATTTGGTTAAAATTGAGGGCTAGGGGGGGCGGCATTTGTCTTTCTCGCCCCAGGCGCTAGAATTCAAAGTTATGGCTCTGCCATGCACAGAACTTTTTCATACTAGATATGGCACGCAAATAGACTTAGGTCTGAAGATGAATCAGACCCAAAATGCCTGCCACTATTATACATGTAGGGCCTGAAAGCAAAAATGAGTAACTTTGCACTTTGGCAAAACCATGTTGCATTGGAGGGGGAGGTAAATTTAAAATGTGATGGCAGATTTATAGTTGGAGTAGGACATGTTCTAGATCTACTTTAAATTTCAGTGTACATTATAATGCTATCAAGTATTTCTTTGCTACATGAAAAACAGACAGTATTTAACTTATGTGCAAAATAATCAACTAATTTGCACCCCTTGCATTGTAACATGGTTTGTGCAGGAGAAAACCTACTAATTTTTTGGACTTACTTTCCTTAATGAATCAGTCCCGTACACTTTAAGTTAACAGACAGTATAACCCCAATATATAACTTTTTAGATATTTTGAGTATAAAATACGTTGCTCCCCATTAACCTGACAGTCCACTGCAGCTTGGTTAAAGTATTGTCCTCACACCCACTACATTACAGAAAGATGGAGCTCCTCCCACAACTTTAGGATAGCGTCTCAATGGGATCTAAAATGGGTCAAAAAGCTGAGTATTCAGTCACTGGAGTTACTGTAACATCACATTCATTATACCTGTGTGGAAATGACCCAGTCCACACAGTGCATTTATGTACAGCAAGTCTGTCAATCAGTCACTCAGCCTCTGTCTGTTGTGCTAGACTAACATGGCAAACCCGCTTCTGATGAGTGGGCTTATTTAATTAAGACAACATCAATCTCATGTTACTTAATGTAAACATGCTAAATATTATAGGTGCAGCATTGATGTCTTCATGTTTTCAGAAAATTTATAGAAAAATAATATGAAAAGAAACCAAATAAATACAGTATATTTCCTTCCATCCTAAACTATTGATATTGTCATCCAAATTCACAGCTGCATGTTTTCTGACAAGGAAGGACAATTATCAAATACAAATATTCTCTCAGCCTCGAAGATGTCACGATATCAACTTATAAAATGTGTATTTATTGTGTTTCCTATGGACACAAAAAGTCACCACGTTGCTGCCTCGTTATTGTAATGACTAAATTGTCTAGAAAAACACATTTAGGATGCTATATTTTTAATGGTAGACAACGCCATTAATGGTGAACTTACATATATTTATAGTAAATTTAACACATGGTTTATAAGTTGGCTTTCCCATGATAAACATGTAGTAAAACTTATAGTCAGAGATTATTGTCTGCAGGCTCCATGCTTCTCTGAATGTTTCTTTTTAAATAAATCACTTTTATTTCAGCAAGTCTTGCGGACAGAAATCTGGAATAGGTCTAGGTGCCCACAGCCACTATTGCTAGACTTGCCTTGCAAGGTCATATATACGCGTCTTGTTCATATAGAGACATCAATAAAGCTGTTAAAAAAAAAAGCAGTATCACACTTTCAAAATGTAATTTTATATCATAGAGATGTAGCAGAACATTTATCACGGCAATTAATACTTTATCTTAAAGCAAGCATATATTTAGCATACTGTTCCTTTATGTAACGGTTGTCTGTATAAACAGCCTTTACCTTTAATAACAAAAGCTTCAGCGAAAAGTCGCATCTTATAAATGGGCTCATCCTCCAATGACATCTTGTCGAAGCCAGCTCGAGCGTACATACTGACAGCGTCCCGGTAAGATCCCTCCACGTAATGCAACTTCCCCAGTATCAGCAGCGCTTCTGTCATGTAGTGATGCTGAAAAATCATTTTAGAAGATGAAAGAAAATAATGATTTATTGTTGTTCAGATTCATTCTATATTCTGCTGAGTAACAATTCTCCAAACTAACTAGCCCCCATGTAGACCTCTGGTATAATAATATTTGTGTTGCATGACTTTACTTAACTTCTATGAAGCCATTACTAATTCTGCTCACAAATTTACCATACATTAAAGTGCCTCTTGTTTTACACTGTACCTTCTCCCGCAGCACTCTTAATCATGTACTGTACAACAGCTTCAGGTGTGGGCTGATGGAATTGGTGGTATGGGTACGTGGTAAGCAGAAAATGACAGACAGCAAGCCAAGGGTAGAAGCACATTCACATCTAGGTTCGCTCATGGGCTGCACAAAAAGATAAATTTGTGTACCATATGCAATCCCCTATACTAGCCATTCCATATCTATCTATATGTCTATTTATACATATATATATCTAAATACATACATATATATATATATATATATATATATAAAAAAAGTCAAACTCAATGTACTTGTCAATTACAGGCTTTGACACTTATGAAATGCTTGGAATTTTACCTCAGCATGTCACAGCAACATCTGACAAAAAGGTCTAAAAAAAACTGAAGCAGCAAACTTTGTGAAAACCAACGTTTGTGTCAGTCTCAAAACTTTTGGCCATGACTAACTATATATATATATATATATATATATATATATATATATATATATATATATATATAATATATTTATACATATATGGTCCATGGTCCACTTCTGCTGCTCACATGCCCATTGTAGGTGCTTTCGGAGGTGAACAGGGATCAGCAGGGGCACTCTGACCGGTCTGTGGCTACGTAGCCTCATGTGCAGCAAGCTGCGATGCACTGTGTGTTCTGACACCTGTTTATCATAGCCAGCATTAATTTTGTCAGCGATCTGTGCTACATTAGCTCTTCTATGAAATTGGGCCAGATGGGCTAGCCTTTGCTAGCTATGCGCAACAAGCCCCAGGGACCAGTTGTCCATCCTTGGACCAATCCTGGTAGGTACTAACCACTGCATACCGGGAACACCCCACAAGATCTGCCATGTTGCAGATGATCTGACCCAGTCATCACAATTTGGCCCTTGTCAAAGTTGCAGAGATCCTACTGCTTGCTCATTGTCCCTGCTTCCAACACATCACCTTCAAGAACTGACTCTTCACTTGGTGCCTAATATATCCCACCCCTTAACAGGTGCCGTTGTAACAAGATCATCAATGTTATTCACTTCACTTGTCAGTGGTTTAATGTTGTCGCTGATCGGTCTATATTTTTATATATATATATATATAGAGATACATATCTATATATAATATTGTGAATACAATATAGAATTGTGGAACTCAAATAATTGGATGATGTAAACTAAATTGATTAATATTGTTTTACCATGCGATTGTGATTAGTATGCCATGTGTAATGATGCAATCGCATGGATTAATAAAACACATATTTACATTCGCACTTACACTTAAAAAATAGTAAATAGTACACATTTATTAAGGTTCCAATCCACGTTTATTTATTAGTAAAATGTATTAGAGATTATTTATACATAAATGATATTATATTAAAGGTATCTGGGCCTCAGGATATAGGAAATGTATCATGTTTACTGTCATTTTGATCTGCACATTACCATCAGGAATCCGCTACTATCGGCGAAGCGATCGCTTCCTGAGATCGCTAGGTATGGAACATAAAGGATTAAAGCTCAAAATGATTTTGTGTTTGGAATGCAAATAGGATGGTTTAAACTGGATTAGGTCGGTTCCCTTCAGCACAACATGTGTCCAGGTGTTGGAGTGAGCTGGCCCCCACTTTCTCAGGAATCCTTTGAACTGACCTATGATTTGCATTGTACTGGACTGACCTAACCAATGAAGAAAGACCTCAGTTTATCTGTGTGTACATTGTGACATCATCACTGTTTTTTTGTTAACTCTCTCTCTCTTCCTGACTACAAGGCTGAATGTGGACCTGGGCCCAGGACGCGCTTGCAAAATTATAATGTATTTGGTTTTATACTTTCCTGTTGATTGTTATATCTTTTATGCTTCAGGATGGCTTGTTGTAAATCCTGCTATCTTTTGCTATTAAATTAATTTGTGCGTTGGAACCACAATAATCGTATTGGACAATGTTTATTGGTAGCAATAAAACCAACTTTACAGAATACAGTAGTATTACAAGTCACTTCAGTGCTCCGTGACCTGTATAAAAACACTCTGGAAAAGTTATCATCCAGATAGAATTGTATACAATGCAGAAGGCACTATACATCTGTGTCATAGCCAAGGGCAACAGGAATAAACTACTCAAACCAATGACATAGTGCAGGCCAACCTGTGCCTCTCCAGATATTGTGAAACTACAAGCCCCAGCGTTCTTTGCCA
Source organism: Mixophyes fleayi (assembly GCF_038048845.1). Lineage (NCBI taxonomy): Eukaryota > Metazoa > Chordata > Amphibia > Anura > Limnodynastidae > Mixophyes > Mixophyes fleayi. Next base: position 319,885,197 of record NC_134404.1, read on the forward strand.
GCAGATAGCTAGATGATAGCTGGCAAGTTGTGCTGGGACTTATAGTTTCACAATATCTGTTGAGCCACAGGTTGGCCAGGCCTGATATAGTGGTTCCAGTCACCACAGAAAAAAGCTAGAAAGAAAAAAAATAATCGAAATTACAGGAACATACATATAAGGAAATACATTTAAAGTCAAGGTTGGAAAAGCCTTTTAAATCTGGCCTGGTATCACAAACTGGAATATGGGCAGCACAGTGACTAAGTGGATAGCACTTCTGCCTCACAGCACTGGGGTCATGAGTTCAATTCCCGACCATGACCTTATCTGTGTGGAGTTTGTATGTACTCCCCGTGTTTGCGTGGGTTTCCTCCGGGTGCTCCGGTTTCTTCCCACACTCCAAAAACATACTAGTAGGTTAATTGGCTGCTATCAAAATTGACCCTACTCTCTCTCTGTCTGTGTGTGTGTGTGTATATTAGGGAATTTAGACTGTAAGCTCCAATGGGGCAGGGACTGATCGTGAATGAGGTCTCTGTACAGCGCTGCGGAATCAGTGGCGCTATATAAATAAATGATGATGATGATAATACTGCTGTACAAGCTCCCGACCCGCTGACACATGTCATGGTAAGAAACAAACGTAGCATCTAAGGTTAAAAAATTTGTGGAAACCACTACACCCACCTAGTCTGATCATATTAATAGATGTTGTAAAACCTCAGCCTGGAAATCATGCTTGAGTCTTTATTTAGATTAGCTGACCACAGGACTGAGTTGCTCTCTTAAAGAAAATGACATTCATTTAGACTCTATTTTGGTGTACTCGTTGTGCAAAATATTGTTTACCCTTAGTAACAGCCAAAGCCATTTCTAGGGAAGTCACAGATCCACTAAGCTATACTTATGACCGAGCTCCTCTAAAAGATATATGCCAACAAAGCGATCACCTTAAAGTCTACCTGTCATTTGTCACAGCGGAGGCAGCCATTTTGAAAGCTGAAGCAATATCACTGACAATGCAATATCAGAAGCAATACGGTTAGGTCTTGTGCTAGTTGAGTCCCTGACATGCCTGTAATTAGTCTACAAGTCTCATATGCTCGGAGATCTACACTGTTTGCATGCAAGGGTCGCCGTTTTAGGATCACACCTCTTCTCCGGCACTGCTGGTGCAGTCATTGGGTTTCCCATACCACCTAACACCACTGCTGGACCCGAAATGCCAGTTCTGGGTTGTAGTTGTGCAGCTATGTGCTGTGAGCCACAGGCTCAGTTATTAACCTGCTGCATCCTTTTCATCTCAACTATGTAAACTGCATCCGGGAATGGCCTAATTACCTGCTGCTAGTAATTAGAAACCAGCACCCAAGGCTTATTTCAGGCCTAAATAAGAAGCTTCCTGGAAATAATACACTACTAGTTTATAGAACCTCTCTCCTGGAAACAGCACTCCGGATCCTGTTGTTTCCTGGCACCCTCTCTGTGTTTGATCCTTGGCTCTCGGAAGAGTACTCTCTCTGGCTTTGACCCCTGGCTCTCAGAAGACTTCCTTCTCTGGCTCTGGATATTTGGCTAAGTCCTGGACTTGCTACTACCTGAGTCCTTACACTCATTCTTTGTACTTAAGGTACAGTAACTATTTTCACTAAAGACTGGTCCTGTGTCTTCCTGCTGTTGGAATCCAACAACCACATATTTACAAACATAAATCCTTATTATAATTTTTATTAGAAATCAGTGACATCATTGAGGCATGAGGCTCAGCATCTTAGTGATGTCATTATTAGTGGATTGATAGGCTACACTATTATTATTTCTTTTGCCCACAAAATGGCTACCACCGTTGTGTTTCAGTGACAGTTACACATTACTCTCCTGGACTATATTCTAATAAATATAACAAACATTTCAAAATAAAAAGTTACAAAATTGTGAGTCTTACAAAGTTCAAGAAAGCTCAGTCTACGTACTATAGTGTGTATCATGTGGTTAAGACTAGAAGCCAACTATCCCTAAAAGATTTGTTTGTAAATGAATGTGAAAAATTAAATCATGTACCAAATGCATAAGTCTCATTATTTGAACTTTGTTAATCGTACCAGTTTGTGTCGCGTGAAAATGGGGAATGTTCAAGTCATATTGGTGGTTTGGCTGAATCATGTTGGGGTGCTCCTGAAGGGCTTGGCCAGCCCCAAACCTCCTAACCTCCTCTAAAAGCACTTTTGTGGTGGTGGGTAAGTTGGATGAAAATTGGTATTGACTTACATAAATCGGAACAATTTGGAGATATGACAAATCAGATATTTAATTTTTTTTTACGTGCACTTAACTTGCGAAAGTGCGTTTTGTTTGGACAACACTTGTTCCATTTCAGTGCGTCTAGTCACCGTCGGAGAACATTGTAAACACAATGAGATACGGTTAAGAAACTTTTACACATGTATTTCTACATGCATTTGATTGAACAAGACAACTTCCTTTTTTGGGACAGACTTAAAAAACACGTCTTTAAAACACACATCATCATCATCATCATCATCATTTAATTATTTATATAGCGCCACTAATTTTGCAGCGCTGTACAAAGAGAAGAAACTCACATCAGTCCCTGCCCCATTGGAGCTTACTGTCTAAATTCCCTAATACACACATACACAGACAGGCTAGTGACAATTTTTGATAGCGGCCAATTAACCTACCAGTATGTTTTTGGAGTGTGGGAGGAAACCGGAGCACCTGGAAGAAACCCACGCAAACACGGGGAGAACATACAAACTCCACACAGATAAGGCTATTGTTGGGAATCGAACTCATGACCCCAGCGCTGTGAGCAGGGCCGGATTAACCCGAAGTCTAACTGGGCTACAGCCCAGGGGCCTCGGGCATCCAGGGGGCCCTTGACAGAGCTCAGCAGAATTATTGATCGGGACAGGGGCGGGGGCGCCCCCGGCCTGATCAATGCTGAGCTCTGTCACTGCTGTCCTCCTTCTCCGGCGCTCAGTAATCTCCTTACTGAGGAGATCTCGCGAGAGTGTCACGAGATCTCCTCAGCAAGCATCTTACAGCGCGCCGCGGAAGGAGGACTGCAGTGACAGGAGAAGGTAAGCCCTTGGGGGGGGAGGGGAGGGGCGGTCGGCTAACAGGGGGGCCTCACGGGGGAATGGGGGCCCCCTTAGCCCAGGGGCCTCCATTCCGTTAATCTGGCCCTGGCTGTGAGGCAGAAGTGCTAACCACTAAGCCACCATGCTGCCCGTCACACACATGTAAACGCATCATAAATGCATAGATTAACACACACACATAATTACAATGTAGTATATATTTGTGTTCCTACTTGCATTTTAACAAGTGATAAAAGCTTTGCAACACCCGTAAGTACATAACCTAATAGTCACCCCCCATCCCTAAGTAGTGGAAAACTGCTAAGGAGATTTGCAGAATAGGCAGTGACTGACACATCTCCTGGCTGAGATTGCAGTAAAGTTTGTTTTTGGGGAAATTATGACTGTGCACAATACTGAAAATCAGGCCCTGTAACTAAACACCCACACACACACCATCCACTAGCAAAATCACAGCTGTGAAGATTTACATCTGTTAACAAAATGTACTTACTGGTAATTTGCCTCTGTTTAGAATACCAGTTAGATAATTCTTGGCTTCGTGTAGTTTTGGCTCCTTGCTTTCCATTAATGGAATGGAGTCTTTGAGTTTGGCAACATTCTCCTTTAAACACATCTCCAGCAGGGCCTCAGCCAGCAGCAGGTTTGTGAAGTCATCTGGAAGGCAGGGGTTAAAGCACATGTCACTGAGCGCTAAATTCCCATATAAAGAAGGATCTGATCCCACAGCATCAGAACACGCTCACCAGTAAGTGACTTGAAACATGTTCAACAAAAGCAATATAAAAAAAAGTAATTGGAGCAAATTAGAAAGGTTAAAGAGGTGCTTTGTACTGTTAATCTATAAACAAGTACTTCCGCTTAACGGCACAATCCCAGGAAAATGTACTTTGCAAAAACCATTGGCCTCAGTGACTTAAACTGCTCAGACATCACAAAAGAATGATTTGCATTAAAAAAAAAAAAGGTACATTGTGTAACGTACCTCAAGAGGATAAACAGTAAATACAATTAAAGTGCACTTAGACTTTACCCACAATACAAATATCTTTTTATCCAGCTAAAGAGGTAATACGACTTTTATTGTTTTATATTTTATAGCCAAATTAGCAGAACAGTTGAGATGCCCCACACCCTATTTTGGGTTTGACTTGCAGCCCAAACGGATCAATCCACTGAGGAAATGTTTGTTTGTTTCCAGGCTGTGAAGGGATGCGAGGGACGTGGAACGAATGTAGAAGGGTGAGCAATGTATAAAAAAATCAAAGTGGGTCCAAATGGACTGGGCCTAGGTAAATTTGGATATTTCCTAGCAGTTTTTAGGAAGCGTTTCTAACTGTTGGTATCTCCACCATGTGCTGGGTATTGCTCAAAATGGACTTCAAAGTCTATTGAAGCAATCAATGAAGTACCCATGGACGTGCCCAAGGAGAAATGCTCTAAGTATCAGATGTCGGGTGTTAGGAGATGTACATGTTAGGTGCTTCTTACTAATTATATTTTACAATACCCCCCATGGGCTACTTATGGTTGAAGTACCAACATGATAGCTCTTATGAATATTCATAAATGAAAACATGCAGAGAAATTAGGTCCTGTGCTAAACTATTACAGGTATTTAAATGGGGTTTCCAGCTAAATTAAGAATGTTCGCTTCCCCTCACTCCTTTATAATCCCCAAAATGGTCCTTTTTTCATACGTTCTTAGATATTGAGTGATCCAGCATTTACAAACAGCATACAGACACTGTTGTTTAAACCATGTAGCTCTCATGCCTCATACAAGTAGGAGACCTTGTCTAATGTCTGTCTGCCTCCTACATGGATCTACAGACTTGATAAATTTGTAACGGTGCATGCTGGGAGCAGGAAACTGGCTGATATACAATGTCTGTACTACTCTCGTCTGTCAGCATAGATCGCCGGATAGGTATGTACGGAAAATCAATAAATAAAAGACCATTATGCGGGATTCATAAGTAACTGGTGGTAAAGGAACATTTTGGAACAATTTGACTGAACTGTGCTTTTTTTTCTCTACAAACGTGCTGTAAAATTATGACATTCCTTCCGAACTTTCTCACATTCTCTCAGGTATATCCAACCTGTTCCCTCTAAAGCTGGGTATGTGACCTACCTATGCAATCTCACTGCAGATGCAATTTCTGCAAAAATTTTACCAACGACTGAAAGTCCCAATGAGCATGCAGATTCATGCGCACACACCTACATAATTTACCTTCAGATAAATTTACCCTCATCTCTCTTAACCATCTGCTGAAAAGATTGTGACTCTGTACACACTCTACAGATATCTGCCTACACCGCTGGTAGTGAGTGCCTACACACTTCCACATTTTCCTGACATCGTTCCATCATTGATCAACAGATGCAATGTGTTTTGGTACGATAATACGGGATCGTGGGAGCGCACACACTTGCAATATTGGAAACTAATGGTGGGGATTCGTGTAATCTGCACGATATTTGCATAGGGGTGTACCCAGCTTAACTGTTCTTACACTCCAGATAAAGATGAGGATGAATTATTGATAAATGAGATAATATGTCAAGAAACAGCTAGAGATAAGGGAAGTGTGGCCATCAGCCTAAACAAAGTTAAAATCCTGTGGGCGAGTGATTAGGTGTTTAGCCTATGGGCTTTGGCTATGGTTGACCAATAAGGCAGAGGAGGGGGGTGGCTTAGTTTTATATAGGTGAATGTTCTTCTTCAACCCCTCCTCTCTGCTTCCGGATTCCTCCCATCCACCCGGCAGTTATTTGGTTTTATAATCATGATTTGGGTGGGAGAGCAGTGCAGTCGGTAAGTTTGCATATGGTGCTTGGGTTATCTTGTCGTAGGTCACTACTCCCCCTTTTGGATTGTGTTGTCATCACGTGTGTTGGGTCCAGTGAATGGGACCCTGGGCCAGTATGTTGAAGATTTTACTGGCGGTTATAAGGGGGTGTAGTCTTGCCGTTGGACAGATATTTCGCACCGGCCAATAGATAAGTTATTGTCCTGGGTTGGTGGTACAATGGTCTGACCTTTCCACCGTTATTGGTTTTGTGTTTGCTGACTGCCCTGCACTCGTCCGCCTTTCAGCCCCTTTAGTTAATATTAGCCATTTAATAAACAATATTCTATTCCAACGTTAATCTGGTGTCCGTGTCTTTATTGGTTATTAAGGTATTATGGTAAACACTAAGAACTTCCACACCGTGCATTTTACACATTTCTAACCTCTGCAATGCAAAAGTAAAATACTGGATGATAACATGAAGAATTTAATCGATGGCCCCAATCTGTCAATAAAGAGTTAAGCAGGGCAGGACTTTTTGTTAGAGTAATAAAGTGATTACTTCTCATGTAAATATCTAAAGGTCACCCAATGCAACCACTGTTTATACTTCAATTTTTAATGCCTGCGTTAGACCACCAGTGGAACAAGTCTACTGCCGTCTATCTAGATTGTACTTCGTGCCAGTGAAGCAAAACAAGATTTTTTTTTTGTATTAATTTCGTCTGAGCCAGTCATTCATTTTTTTCCCATGACTGCTTAACATATGAATCACTTGCTCACAGTCTCGTGTATTCATTCATCAGACTGTTATTATTGCTTTGTACATGAGTTTTCTTTCCATGTGCAGAAAACATTCCATACCAGTCCTCTGTCTGCCTGCAGCGTATATATATGTGTCAGAACACTCACAGTCCGCTTCTCCAGGAACAAAATGTGACTTGAGAAAAAAAAAAAAAATGACTGGACTAAGAAACGTTTACACTTCAAGAAGTCTGGAAAAATATATTATTCTCCTCAAGTTTTCCGCAGTAATTATTACATAGCTACTGGAAATATACCACTAAAGTAACATTTACGTCTTACCTCAATGGACATCATCAATCACTTGCAATTGCCTTTTTAAACTCCACATAGATGAAATAAAATATCTAATTTATTTAAATGTGCATATATCTTCATTGGTGGCAGGCTGCTACATGTACCATAGTCAGTATTGGGAAAATAGTGAAGGCACCAAGAAAAATTTTAGGCCTCAGTACAGCAACTTCCTGGGGCCCCCATACATGGCCACTGAAGAGGGTGGGGCCACAGCCGGTTGGTGAGAACTCCCACTACACAGGTAGGACCGGGCCCTTCAACCACCCTCCTGGTGCCCCTCACCAAATTATATCTAAAAGGGGACAGTATTATCTGGTCATGAAATTTATAGGAATATGAATTGTTTAGGGCTTTGTTAAGGGGATTAATATTTTTAAATAACATAGGGCCTGATTCATTAAGGATCTTAACTTAAGAAACTTCTTATTTCAGTCTCCTGGACAAAACCATGTTACAATGCAAGGGGTGCAAATTAGTATTCTGTTTTGCACACAAGTTAAATACTGACTGTTTTTTCATGTAGCACACAAATACTTGATAGCTTATTTGTACACTGAAATTTAAAGTTGATATTTGTGTGCTACATGAAAAAACAGTCAGTATTTAACTTATGTGCAAAACAGAAAACTAATTTGCACCCCTTGCATTGTAACATGGGTTTGTCCAAGAGACTTAAATAAGAGGTTTCTTAAGTTAAGATCCTTATTGAATCAGGCCCATAGATTGTATTCTATACATTCAGCTTTAAATTTCCTGATCTCAGGATGAATTGTGTGACGCCATCTTCTGTATCCTAATTATAATCCAATCCCTGACCATAATTCTACTTTGCTGCTGGCAAAAATAGGTGATGGTTTTTCTAGCCGAATAACAGGAAAGTTCGCTTAGTACTGGTACATTCTCAGGTCTGATACCAAGCAGGACTTCTCTATGGCTTGGGGTGCACACTGCATAGTGTACAGAGGATCTTGCTGAATAAATTTAGGGAATCCCCAAGAGTGAATTTCAGATCCAAATTATACTGGGTCATTACAGAATTACCGATTAAACGTTCTTTGGGTACTATTATAAAAGTTGTTGGGAGTGTCTTCTTATAATCGCCCCCCTGGGTTTTTCGTGTCAAAATAACTCTTTGTTCAAAAGCAACAGCTTGGTAAACTATACATAGTCTACAAGTGCTCCATTAGGTCTGCTGTAATATTGGCCTTAATGGATCGTCCTTTTACCTCAGCTTGCTGTAATATTACGCAGTCATTGTTTTAGAATGTATATCCTACTCCAGTGGTTCTCAGACTCTTTCTCACAAACATTATCTGCAATATCCAAGCCTCAAGCCACTGTATACGCTCAAAGGCGTGTACAAATACCAGAACTTTCTGTACACTAGGCTGACAATTGTACATTGATTAAAGCATCTCTTAACAATTTGGTTTTTTTGTAAACAAATAAGTTGCATTGCTTTTTGAACATTTTTTACTAAAACCTTTTAACTCATAAATTTCTTTACAGTAACTTAGTTAAAGGATAACTTCCCATTTATAAACAAAATCTATATTATTTTCCATCCTAACATTATGCACTATTATCTACCGTGCTGTAACTATTTCAAAGCAGCATTATATATTCCTCTTTTTATCCACTACCCAAAGGGGTAATCACAGGGAGGCAGGGGTAACCGCTGTTACGGTGTCCACCAGCTTAATTTGCCGATCCAAGCGGGCTGCACCACGGCCCTGCTCCCCTCTGCAGTGTCACCACACAGCTTAAACAGTTCCTGCTGTGTGTCCGCCGACACAGCAATGGATATGAAGCCCCAGAATGCTGTGCGTGTGAGAAGGAATTCATATACCCCAAAATTGAATTATGATAAGAGGAGAAAGGAACTACCGTCCTTTACGCTGACGACACTCAACTATACCTCTCCTCTCCTGATCTCTCTCCCTCCCTCCTCTCTAGGGTGTCCGCCTGCCTCTCTGCCATCTCCTCCTGGATGTCCTCTCGATTCCTCAAACTTAACCTTGCCAAAACTGAGCTCATAGTTTTTCCTCCCTCTCATACCCCATCCCCTTCTGACCTCTCCATCACTGTCGACAACACCTCTATCTCCCCTGTCCCCCAACTTCGCTGCCTTGGTGTCATCCTCGACTCCTCTCTCTCCTTTGGCCCCCACATCCTCTCTCTTGCTAAATCCTGCCGCTTCCAGCTGCGCAACATCGCTCGCATCCGGCCCTTCCTCTCCCAAGATGCCACCAAATGCCTTATCCACTCTATGATCATCTCCCGCCTGGACTACTGCAACCTCCTCCTCACTGGCCTCCCCCACTCTCATCTCGATCCCCTTCGATCCGTCCTTAACGCTGCAGCTAGGCTTATTTTCCTCTCTCGCCGCTCCTCTTTTGTCTCCCCCCTCTACCTAGCCCTTCACTGGCTCCCATTCCCCTTCAGAATCCTCTTTAAGCTCCTCACACTCACCTACAAGGCCCTCGCCAACTCCACTGCGCCCTACATCTCCACCCTCCTCTCTATTTATGCTCCATCCCGCCCTCTCCGTTCTGCCTCTGACCGTCGCCTCTCTTCCCCCCCTTATAACCTCCTCCCACGCACGTATCCAAGACTTCGCCCGCGCTGCCCCCTCCACTGGAACAAGCTCCCTCCCTCCATCAGAACTTCCCCTAATCTGTCCAGCTTCAAACGGGCCCTAAAAACCCACCTTTTTCTTAAAGCCTTTCTGTCTCCCACTTAACTTCCTACCTTATCTTCTGCCTCTGTCCCCCTACTCTCCCTCTCTCCCCTGCGTCTCTCTGTCTGTCCACCCCTCCCCTTAGATTGTACGCTCCTCTGAGCAGGGCCATCTCTCCTCCTGTTTCCACCACTTCTAACTCTGCTCTCCAGCTACTTAGCCCTCCTCCTCGAGGGTCCTCCACCCCACGTCCACTCTCGCTCCCTCCTCCCTCCTGGGGGTCTCCTTGTCTTCTGCGCCCTCCTTCTTGGGCCCCGTCGTTTGCGGATCCTCCCTCCCCCTTCCCCGCCCTCTCTAGCTGTGCATTGAGCGTACTGAGTTGCTGTGTTTACTGTACTGTGCTGTCTCCCATTGTATTGTGATTTTGTTTGTCTCTGTACGGCGCTGTGGATGCCTTGTGGCGCCTTATAAATAAATATTAATAATAATAATAATAATAATACCGTCCTGTCTAAGCAGGAAGTGACGTACAGAGTGAGGTGCAGTAGAGCAGGGGTGGCCAACCAGTCAGAAACCAAGAGCCAAAAATTATCTATAAGTACTGCAAAGAGCCAACTTCATCTTTATATGTGTGTGCATATACATATACCCAGTATAAACATGCACATACTTACCATACACACATACATTGAAAATATAACATAATTTACAATATCTTGCTAAGCAAAAAAGAAAATATCCAGCATTTCAGAATAATGATAATATCAGCTCCTACCTGCAAACCTTGGGTGTCCCTTCAAAATGTTGCTATGGGGCCCCAAAAGTTTTAGTTACACCCCTGCCACTACCACCAACTTGTTGTCCCTGGTTGTCTGTGAACATTGATGGCTAAACTCAGTTTTGCACCCCACAAGTGATTGGCTGACTTAGCTTTCTGTAAAGTTAAATCACAAAGAAACAGGGCTATAACTAGGGCTGTGCGAGAGGGGCAACGATGAAGGGGGGTGCAATTTATGAATATTTTACGTTCATTTGGTTAAAATTGAGGTTTAGGTGGTTGGCAGTTCTGCTTCTCGCCCCAGGCGCTAAAATTTTAAGTTACAGCTCTGCAAAGAAGTAAAACAATAACTTGCTGTAAGTGATTACATCAGTTTTACAGACAGTAACAGAATCCTGGGACACGTCACACTCAGACCATAGGGGGACACTTGGCAAACTGTAATTTTCATATATTAATACACATTTTTACATTTATTGAATTCATTCATGTCAATGCATGAAGAATGGACCATAATGCCTGTACTTTTTTATGCATTTTTCATGTATTTTTTGGTGTGTTTTCTTGCCATTAATCAAAGGTCTAAATAATACTGGTGAAAAACATTATTCCAAAGAATTCCAGCAGTAGAAACTCGTACATCTGGAAATTGTTATGATGAAACTCCCAATTCTGTAGATATTACACAACCACATGGTGAATGCTCTCTTCCTCCGCTTTACCGAGTTCCATTGGTAACCACCAAGTCAGCAAGTACTAAATGACTTTATGATCCATCTCTGAATCAGAGTAAGAGTTTGTGGGAGAACCACCTATCCGATCATCGTGGGATGGAACACTGAAATACATTACCTTTACTTAGGCATAGCCACCCATGCTGAATATCACCCACATGCATAAATAGAACTGGCAAATTGATTACCATTGCACATGTTTGTACTGGACATGTATGTATTCCTGTAAGAAATTACGGAACATTTCTAGTACTGCCCCTCGGAAAAGCAATACGCGTCAAGTTTTGCGGTACTGTCAGTCCAAGTGAAAAAGTGAGTTGAAATGTCACTTTAAAGCCCTGCTTACTACCATTTCAAAGCCCTGCTTACTACCACTTCAAAGCCCTGCTTACTACCATTTCAAAGCCCTGCTTACTACCATTACAAAGCCCTGCTTACTACCATTACAAAGCCCTGCTTACTACCATTTCAAAGCCCTGCTTACTACCATTTCAAGCCCTGCTTGCTACCACTTCAAAGCCCTGCTTGCTACTACTTCAAAGCCCTGCTTACTACCACGTCAAAGTCCTGCTTACTACCATTTCAAGCCCTGCTTACTACCACTCTAGGAACACCACCTTCATTCATTTTAACTTTTCAGTTTCTCATAAAATGCTGGTGAAAAACATTATTGCATAGTTTAGCCTCATGAATCTCCAAAATTAATCAAGAGTGAGAGTACATTGGAATTATCTTTATTACATGTGTCACTGTTGTGTGTTTCAATGTTTTCATTACATTGGTGAACAAATTAACCCATAATTCACTTTTATTTAAAGATGCACCAAAAGGCATCCCACTGAACGTAAAGGATGGTTCTTGATCACCGGGACCTCCCTGATCGCGTACTGTGTAAGAGTCACTTCTGTAGGTAGGGAGGAAAATAATGTGCACCGCACACAATGAAGGGGAACCCCCCTAAATGTGTCTTCTCTACCCCTTGATCTCATTTAAATTAACTTGTCCAGCAAAACGAAAACTCTTTCATTAGGTATAAAAGGGTATAAGCACGCAGATTCATGCGCCTGGCCTGTGTTTTGCAAAAAATGCTACCAATCTGACCAGCTCCTTTCATCAGAAGACTTGTGTATCCTCCACACCTCCATCGTGTACTTGTGCAAAAATAGGGCATGGAATCACAAACCAGCATTTGCACTTTCAAAAATTGACACATCACCATAATAACCTAATTTTATGCCGCCATGGTTATAAAGACATCTGCTTCACCTTTCTGAGGATTGTAAAATAATCTAATAAATTATGAAATGTCTGCCGTCTGATAGATTAAACCCAATTTTCCTGGTTTGTGGCAGGGTATAATGAATGAAATAAATTGTGCTAATTCTGTCTCATGCGTTGATAATTCCATGATCCATATTGTGACATTCATGAATAAATGGCAAAGTGTACTGAGTGCAGGTTCCTTGGAGATCAATGATCTCTGTGAGCAGATATGAATAAGCTGTAGTCACCCTACAGGTGGAACTAAACACTATAGCAGTGTTGGCTAACCTGTGACACTCCAGGTGTTGTGAAACTACAAGTTGCAGCATACCCTTCCAGCAATAAGCTGCTATATATTGGCAAAGCATGCTGGGACTTGTAGTTTCACAACACCTGGAGTGTCACAGGTTAGCCAACACTGCACTATAGTACTGTACATTTGCAGATGGTAGGTATCCCAGGCCCACCTACCTACTGGCGTTTGCTAGTTAGCATTTCGTAAACACATGTAGATAATTCTAAAGGTAAAAATCATTAATTCATGCGATCCAACTTCTTTGTATTTTTACATATACTTTGTGTTACATTTTTTTGAATCCTAGAATCCTATTTTGATTGCCACATTTTAACACACTTGAAAACTACACAACCATTTTTAAAACACAAGAAAAACTCTACATCAGAAGTATATTAAACGCATGAGCATTTGATATTACATTTTTTTAGTGTTCTCATTTGGTTTAAAAAATGGATCTCAATCCAGTGGGAATGGGACTTAAGGATTACATGGGGAGAATTTACTATCAGAGTGCAGTAACCTATAGCAACCAGTGATATACACAAATGTCTGATTACTTGCCATGTGTTACTGCAAAATAGCACCTCCTTAGTAAATAGCCATTATATTGTAAGAGATGGTAAAACATTACGCCAATATTCTATATTTATTTTATTATTTTGTTATGAAGATCTATAACATGAAATGATTGTTGATATTTTTAGTGAATAGAGGGTTAGGCCGTCATAAAATAATGTTATGTGTGAGAAATATGCAGACTAGTCATATTTTGGCAGTAAGAGGAGGAGCTCAATAGAAATGACAGACACTGTGTTTGCACAGTGAAGAGGTATGGGGACATGTTTGATTGCAGTAAAACAAACACAATTGGTGCCAGCTGCTGGTAATGCCAGTGTCTGAGAGAGAGCTGGTGATATAACAAGCCAGGTAGACACAACTAAGACAGTCACAGGCAGGGAACAGACAAAAGCACAATCACAATCTTATTACACAACAGTAAAAAAAAAAATATTTATTTTTAATAGGCTATGCAATTTTTATGTATTAAAAAGCTCCTATGAACAGACTATGCCATAGAAAAATATGCATTTTTGACATATTCTGGAGGCAATATTGGGGATCAGTCACAGCCCTTTCCACAGGGGTGATGTAGAGATTAGTCTGTTGCACAGGAGTGCACAATGCAAGCATGATACACTGGCAAGACATTTTCAGGAAGTAGTTTGCGGGTAACATATGAATGGTGAAAAGATAGATAAGTGGTAGTGTATAACCTCTATGGAGAGATTACAGCACCTTGCTCCCCCTCCCTCAACTTCCTGTATTACAAATAAACTCAGATATTTACAAAATATCTCAGTGAAAGCACCTGTGTTAGTGTATGCCGAGTCACCTGCTTCTATGGAACTCACCTTGATCACCCAGATTAAACCTTGCTAGCTCCTAGAGCTGCCTTCACTGCAGCGCTGGAGCTTGAATAAGCATTGCACAATATATGATACTACGTCTGCCACTGAATGATCATGGGAGTTGTAGTTCAGTCACCATTGGAATTCTACAGGGACTGAATAAGCAGCCAGATTGGATTGTCTATATGTGTATGTGAGCTGTCACTCACCAGTGCTGTCCTGGACCTTGGGGGAGAGCTGCCTGACCAGAGTCTGTATCTTCTCCCATTGACACTCAGCCCTGCAGCGCTCAATCTCTGCCTCTAGCTTCAGGTGAGACTGGGACAGCCTAGAAGTCATGTTGTCTCATCCCCCAGTGAGGGAATCCCGGGGCTGCTGTGCGGCAGTAGATCAGACACCAGTGACAGCAGCTGGGGGAACAGCTCTCAGCCTGCAGAGGTTCCCTCCTCCTCACACACAGCCACACGGTGATTAGTCTCTGGTTCACGGATCCGGGCTCTGATTGGACGGCGCTTATTTCCTTTCCTAGACACCTTCTTGTTGCACAGTGTAAGCTTATCAGTGTCAGTGCCAGGCTGGCGAGGGCACTGCTCATAGCAAAACCAAATAACGATGTTTATACTGTACAGGTACAATCGATTATGTAGTAGAAGCCAGAAATCTATCCTGATACTGGTCCAGCAATTGAGAAGATCTTATTTATAATATATATATATATATATATATATATATATATATATATATATATATATATATATATATCTACACACACACACACAAATATATATATATATATATATATATATATATATATATATATAAAAATATATAGATATATATACATGTATATATATTTATATACATCTATGTGTATATATAAATATATATATATATCAGCGGCGCACGCAGGATTTTTAAGGGGATATAGAGAGAGCTGCTGCGTATGCGGCCGTGCATGTGCAGCAGCTCCATTTCGGCGGCACTGCACTGAACAGCAGCTGCTACAATACAGCACAGCCGTGGACGCTTCTTTGACAACGCCACGGCTGCTGTATAGTACAGTGCCGCTATCTAGAGACACAGTTCTTCGCAGAGGGGAAGGGTTTCTGGAGAACCAGAAACCCCCCCTGCATGCGCCCCTGTATATATATATATATATATATATATATATATATATATATGCATTTGAATACTTATCTTCAATATATAAATTCATTTATAAAGCCCAGAGAGTAAGAATAATTAGTGAGAACTTCATTCAATCTACAAAATGGGGATGTTTTCAGGAACAAACATAGATGTTTTTTTTAAATAAAATAAAAGGTTATTTATTTTCAATGTTTAAAATAGAAATCAATATAGTCAATCCCATACTAATAAATACACAACGGTTTATGCATTAAGCTCATTTGCACTTAAATGATGCGGAAACGTCTGTTTCCACATCTTTTAAGGTTAGTTGCTGTACATAACATGCCTAACAGGAGATTTCACAGAAATCTCCTCCGTTTAGGCAAATACCGTGCAGGATCGCAGTCCCCATAGATTAATATGCAATGTTCTGCAATGAATGAAGCTTTGATAAGCTTTGTATTGCGCAGACTGGTAACGCCATCTCAGGATGGCCTTACCTGTCTTTTCCTATGGGATTCTGCTGAAGCCTCTCTGGCTTCGCAGAGTCTGATAAGTTTTAGTGCTGTGCACATGCGTAGAGCACTTCCTCCTGTCACCAGCAGCGCTAAGCTGTCGGTAAATAGGAAAAACTAATCACAGCACAGGGGTAACTTTATCGGGGCTCCCAGAGTAGACCCAGCATGGTGCATTGAAGAAGTACTTATATATACATCACTGTGATTTGCAGCAATGCATATTTGCTGGTACCTCATAGATCCCACAGAGAGGCACTGTCAGATAACTATGTATACAGGGGAGTAAATTAAAAGAACATAGAGCAAGTAGATTACAGCTATGAAAATGTCAGTATTATTGTCATCTCATTATATACCGTATACATTTTTAAGTTGTACGTTTTCTATCAAAAACGATAACATACAATTAATTTGTTATTAGGATGCATCTGCCACCTACATGATATGGAGATAGCTATATGTGGGCTGAAGCCAATTGATTCCATAGGATATCTCATGACTGAGCAGTGTGGCACAAAGCACATGTGGCTGTAGAGGAACGCGCCAGTCTTTTCAGAAGTGCAGAAGTTTGCAATGGGCGATGGGATTTTGGCAGAATGATGGCTTTCATTGCCAAGAACGAACTAGATGCACCTATTTTTGGGGGAGCCGTGTAAAAATGAAATTTCATTTGGGGAATTAGATTATTTAAACAAGATTAAGAGCTTTTAGGAAACATTTTCAGAGACCTTCATTATTATGTGGAAGGGTGTACAGTCATTTCCATTCCCCACCATGGCCTTATCTGTGTGGAGTATGTATGTTCTCCCCGGTTTTGCGTGGTTTTCCTCCAGGTGCTCCGGTTTCCTCCCACACTCCAAAAACATACTGGTAGGTTAATGGCTGCTATCAAATTGACCCTAGTCTCTCTCTCTCTCTCTGTCTGTGTGTGTTAGGGAATTTATACTGTAAGCCCCAATGGGGCAGGGACTGATGTGAGTGAGATCTCTGTACAGCGCTGCGGAATCAGCTGCTGATGATGATAATTTCCATTCTGCAAAAGGACTTACATTTTGCACCAGCTTCGAGCAGGTGGAGATCAGCCTAAACTTTTAATGCAACACTTTTTGCACATTAAGTTGCATTTTTTAATGGAGAAATGGAATTTTGGTGCTCTTTATCCAATCACACAAAAAAAATGATACATGATTAATTTAAAATTATAAATAAGGCTAAAGTGAGAGGAACTTTTTTCGAGAATATTCACCAGCTGTGAATATTCTCATCAGTAATATATAGATCTATACACCTCCCAAAAAGTGTGTGTTATTCTGTGGTACTGTTTACACAGCACTTTCATGGGTCCTCCAAACGACACTCATTTTGTATCTATGTTGGTCCTTAGACCTTTTACTATTATTTACTTGTTTCATACTGCAAGATTTGATATTTTACCAGAGTTTGAAATTTATGCTGTGCAGAAAGTATGATACAGAGGATGTACAACAAAAGATGTACTTAATGGGGCACGGTATAGTCAATTATTATATGTTTGACATGCATGTATAGCAAAAATAGACATCTTAGAATGTGGTAACATATACATTTGTATAGTAAAAAAAAAGAAAGCTAAAGTATTTTAAAAGTGATACTTTTAATGACTACCTGGAAAAATTATGATATAAGGTTTCGGGACAGTGAGGCAAATTAAGATTTGTATTGCTGCAAGATAATAGTTACACACAAATTATTTTAAAAACAATATTCTCTATAGTACATGATATGACAAAAAGCAAAAGTGCAATATGGAAAAAAAATAAAGTAAATACCGTGAACATTAGGACCAAGCCAATCTCAAGATAGAGCTTTTTTCAATTTGCAGCCATAATGATGTCAATGCACAGCCCGCCAGCTGTAATACAAAAGTCAACTTTATTTTTAATTCCCGGGTTGGTGCTTTCATGCCCCAGTGCAAAAGAGGGTGCAAAAGTCAAAAACTGCAAAAGGCTGCTAAAGATAGAGGAGGGTCTGAAGATCTTCAGGGGATTGCAGAGTCCATAAGGGCCTACCTCACACCAGAATAATGGGCAGGAAATATAAAAATTCTCCTGCCCAGCCCGAAGGTCAGGGTAAAAGAAGGCTGAAGGGCCACATGAATCCTGCGATGGTGCGTCATCACTAACATTCTCTGGCACCTCCATGTCGCCACTTTGGGGGTACATAATCCACAGCCTCTGCCTTCTGGCCAGAGGACCAAGTAGAGCACTGCCCGACTGTTCTTGATCTTAGTGAAAAGGCCAAGAAGCTGTAACACAATAGTTTACTATATTCACGATATCGGGGCGCACATGAACACGAGTAGGGATCAGCGGCAGATGCATGAGGGCGGCAATGGGCACAATGACACACACAGGGGGAACAAGAGGTGCCATGACTTACAGTATTTTGATAGACAGATGGGCAAGAGAATTATTCGGAGAGATAGGGATACATGGGGAACTCAAAGGGGTTTCAGTGATAAAGACACAAAATATTGTCATGTCACAGATAGAAGAGACAGTACACAGGAGGAAAGAGACAGGTGGCAGAGACACTGCATAATGAAACAGACACAAGGCAGTAGTGCAGACACAAAAAGGAGAGAGAAAGAGTAACAACAGCACGGGAGAGAAGGAGCAGTGACACAGAGGCAGATGGGGAGAGAAGGGACAGTGACACAGAGACAAATAGGGAGAGAAGGAGCAGTGACACAGAGACAGATGGAGAGAGAAGGAACCAGTGACACAGAGACAGATGGGGAGAGAAGGAACCAGTGACACAGAGACAGATGAGGAGAGAAGAGGCAGTGACAAAGAGACACATGGGGAGAGAAGGAGCAGCGACACAGAGACAGATGGGGAAAGAAGGGGCAGTGACACAGACAGATGGGGAGAGAAGGAGCAGTGACACAGAGACACATGGGGAGAGAAGGGGCAGTGACACATAGACAGATGGAGAAAGAAGGGGCAGTGACACAGAGACAGATGTGAGAGAGAAGGGGCAGTGACTCAGAGACAGATGTGAGAGAGAAGGAGTAGTGACACAGAGACAGATGGAGGAAAGAAGGGGCAGTGACACAGAGACAGATGTGAGAGAGAAGGAGCAGTGACACAGAGACAGATGTAAGAGAGAAGGAACCAGTGACACAGAGACAGATGGGGAGAGAAGGAACCAGTGACACAGAGAAAGATGAGGAGAGAAGAGGCAGTGACAAAGAGACACATGGGGAAAGAAGGAGCAGCGACACAGAGACACATGGGGAGAGAAGGGGCAGTGACACAGAGACAGATGGGGAGAGAAGGGGCAGTGACTCAGAGACAGATGTGAGAGAGAAGGAGCAGTGACACAGAGACAGATGGGGAGAGAAGGAACCAGTGACACAGAGAAAGATGAGGAGAGAAGAGGCAGTGACAAAGAGACACATGGGGAGAGAAGGAGCAGCGACACAGAGACAGATGGGGAGAGAAGGGGCAGTGACACAGACAGATGGGGAGAGAAGGGGCAGTGACACAGACAGATGGGGAGAGAAGGGGCAGTGACAAAGAGACACATGGGGAGAGAAGGAGCAGCGACACAGAGACAGATGGGGAGAGAAGGGGCAGTGACACAGACAGATGGGGAGAGAAGGAGCAGTGACACAGAGACAGATGTAAGAGAGAAGGAGTAGTGACACAGAGACAGATGGAGGAGAGAAGGAGCAGTGACACATGAGGAGAGAAGGGGCAGTGACACAGAGACAGATGGGGAGAGAAGGAAACAATGACACAGAGATAGATGGAAAGAGAAGGGGCAGTGACACAGATGGGGAGAGAAGGAGATGTGAATCAGAGACAGATGTGAGGGAGATGAGGCAGTGACACAGAGACAGATGGGGAGAGAAGGGGCAGTGACACAGAGACAGATGGGAGAGAAGGGGCAGTGACACAGAGACAAATGGAGAGAGAAGGAACCAGTGACACAGAGACAAATGGAGAGAGAAGGAACCAGTGACACAGAGACAAATGGAGAGAGAAAGAACCAGTGACACAGAGACAAATGGAGAGAGAAGGAACCAGTGACACAAGAAAGGTGGGTGAGAGAAGGTGAAGACTGGCGCCGCGTATCGCCAATAATATCTTTTGCTGGGGGCCTATGGTGGAGACTTTCCTATACAAGAATTAGTTGGTCTCTTTCACCCTATACGCTACATTCTCCTGAGGTTTAGGATTTCATCCTCTTCATCCATTCAGTGAGAGGGACCTGGATTTGCAACGAATCTGTCCCTTAACAAGACACTTGTAGTGTACGTAGAATCTCACTGTCTGACAGCTGAGAAAGAACAGAACAGAAGAAGGTAAAAGAAAGTCACTGCAGAGAATAAAGCGTTCCTCTGCCAGAGCAGCAGAGACACCATGTAAACAGTGTCTTCTTCAGTCATTACTGCCGGCTAGAGGTGTCATTATATTGTATTGCAGATGATTTATATAAGACCGTGCTGGAGTCTCAAACATAAACTGTTTATAGTTTGGTTTACTACTGCTTAGCACTCAATAACATCAGTGAGATTTAAGTTATATTGTTTACATACTGGACATCTTATGTATGTACTCTGCATGCTTTAATATCATTTCATAAATACAGTACGTAATCCACTCACATGTAAAGAGAATACGATAATATGAAAATGTTGGTGAAGGGCAAAGGACACCCCTGTGAGTATCTGCTTTCCCTAAGTGTAACTGAGTTTATATTTATATATTGTACTTTTCCAGCTTTAGTGTTAAAGGACATTAATACTTTAAATGACAGTTGAGAAAATAATTACCTACCTTCCACCCCATCGCTGCATTGTGGGGGACTCTCTCCCTCCTGCAACCTCCATTCCTTGGCTCTGGGAACCCCTAAGAAATAGGGCTTCCACAACAGTGGCTCAAACCACCTCATCTAGTGGCCACTCCATTTTGCTAGCCTAATAATGAGATTTGCAAGTCACAGCATCGTAAGTATCGCAGCTGGGAATTTCAGATTGAGACTACGTAAGTGCCTTTGCTTGATGTAAAGATGTGTCTTTGTGCATAATTTCCACACTTGCTTCTGTATCTGGCCCCATGCGATTGGAGCGGTAGACAGTCGTGTTAATGTGTCTAGTGCAGTACAGTAAGGAGAGTGCAGACTCAAATTAAGCAGATACCTTTTAAGTGTGTCTTATTTTATGCTACATGGATCTTGAAATAAGTACTTAAACTTTGCACCACCATAGACCGGGTGCAAGTTTTGGAGTTTATGATGATGCTGCATCTTTGCTCCAAACACATCCCTCTAGATTTAAGGTTGCATGTATCGTAAGAGATATAGAGCTAGATTTACTAAACTGCGGATTTGGAAAAGTGGAGATGTTGCCTATAGCAACCAATCAGATTCTAGCTTTCATTTATTTAGTGCATTCTACAAAATGACAGCTAGAATCTGATTGGTTGCTATAGGCACCATCTGCACTTTTTCAAACCGGCAGTTTAGTAAATATTCCCCATAGGGTCTGATTCATTAAGGAAAGTAAAGCAAAAACAATGAGTAACATTAAACCTTGGCGAAACCATGTTACATTGGAGGGGGAGGTAAATTTATAGTTGGGGTAGGGCATGTCCTAGATTAACTTTAAATTGCAGTGTAAAAATAAAGCTATCAAGTATGTTTGTGCTACATGAAAAAACAGCCAGTATTTAACTTATGTGCAAAATAATAAACTAATATACACCCCTTATATTGGAACATGGTTTTGTACAGGAGAAAATGTTCTCATTTATTTGCCTTACTTTCCTTAATAAATCAGGCTCATACTACCCAAAATACAGGCAGGAAAATGCAGACACAAGTGTGCAGACATGTCTTTGCTCATGCGCTAACGGAGCATGTTTATGTTCAACTATAAATCGGATCATATGTCTGTGAATTCATACACTTAAATGCAATATCTATGCAACCGAATGTGGGAACCGATGACCGAATGTGGGCGCAAATAAATTAGGCTGCGTTTTTAGTCCATTTTTTGGCCTTGCAAAAGACCTGTATTTTTCATATAGGAAAAATTAACAAATTCTTATTGCTGCCTACAAATATGAATAATGTTTTATCTTTTTCTTTTTTTTGCTACATGGAGTAACCAGTGATAAAAGTAGGATGGTTTGTTAGTTAAAGTTGCATGAGTATATAAGATGCACAAGAGAAATGTATGGAATATGCATTAACCAATTTAAGGGCAGTGTCAATTGCAAATATAACCCTGACCCTCGACAGACTGGAAATGCATGCAATACTAAGTAATTCCAGCAGATGGCACCAAATAGCAAGTATTTGTTAAAGAAATCCAATTCTCAGCATTTTAATTAAATTCATGAGTAATAAAACAAAAAACAACAAACAAACATGACATTAATGTCCATCAGATAACTGTAATCCCTTGAGTTCAACCATTTTTAAAGTACAATATAATTCTATTAATTACTAGTACATCATATAGAGATGGTAACTTTGTAGAACTGAGAAACGACATAATCATTGTTCATTCAATAAGTCCAAATATTTAATTTACACTAATGTTCTTTTTCATTTTGTGCATATTAATAACTAGATTTCACTGTATCTGTGTTAGGTGGGAGCTAATCTCACATGTAGGGGCTGTGATATAGCGGCTGATATCAGACAATTGTCTCATAACATAGTGTGTGGCCCGAAAATGGTGTTGTCAGGTGATGGAGTTGTACGTGATGCCTGATATTAATCTGACCAATATCGATTATTATCCGGCATATTGGTAAATAAGCTCAGAAGGTGGCTGCAGATGACCACTATCAGTTTGTGTATCGTTTTCTTCCAATAGGCTGAGAACAGCTCAGAGACTAGATCCAATGAGGGAGCGTGGACGGAGATAAACTACTAATAGCCAACAGGGAGCAGGTTCTGCACTGTACAGTGACTACCAGCGGGTTCTGTAGGGCACACTTGGCCATTAGGGACTGGACAATAATTTGCACACTGAACAACCAGGAACAGAGTAACTGTATATCAACCAATAACAGACTATAGTAACTTGGAGACCAGACCCAGTGCTCTGCATTGTACAGTGACCACCAGCTATTGCGTTATATAGCAGGGGCGCGCGCAGGATTGTCATTTCCCCCCCTGACCCACCCCCCCAAAAAAAAACCAAAAAACACAACGCAGCAGCTCCGTTTCGGCAGCACTGTCCTATACAGCAGCCGCGGCGCTGTCAAAGTAGCGTCCGCGGCGGTGCTGTATACACTACAGCACCACCGCGGACGCTTCTTTGACAGCGCCGCGGCTGCTGTATAGGACAGTGCCGCTATGGTGGGCACTTAGCGCAGGGGGGGGGTTTCTGGAGACTCAGAAACTCCCCCTGCGTGCGCCACTGTATAGGGCACACAGACCACCAGGAACTTCAGGGGCAAACGCAGGATTTGTAGAGGGGGGTTTCCACACCACGCTGCCAGTGGGAGTGACCAGCATGAATGGGGGCATGGCTATAATTTTAGGCAGTGCTTGGCTGCTCTCCAACTCTTCCTATTCCCATAATATACATGGGCAATGCTGTGTGCACTACTGTTAGGTGCACACAGCTCTCCCTTTTCAAGCAGAGCCGTGTGAAGCGGGAGCAGGGTCCAGCTACCTCAATTATACAGTGCCCTAGACTTGGAGGGGAGTTTCCAGGCACTAGGAAACCTGCTTTCGGTTTGCCTATGAACTTAGCGATATATTGTACACTGGTCACAAGCAACTTGCCTGTACATACCATATTTGGCCACCAAAGACTGGGTAATTCATTGTACATTGACCACCAGGTTCAGGGCTTTTTAGGGTAGAAATGATTGGAGCCTCTTATATTGTCCAACGTTCTATTTCCTGTCCTCCAGTGAACTCTGATTGGCTGCCAGAGTTCAGTAAAGTAGTGGATATGGAGCTACTGTCAGACAATATAACAGGCTGATACTAGCTCAGAGACTAGGCCCACTGGGGAAGCGTAGCTAGAGGTAAGTAAACTACCACTAGTCACCAGAGAATGGGCTCTGCATCATACAGTGGCCACTGGTGGATGGCTTTTATAGGGAACAGTTTGCCATAAAAAACTGGGCAACATATTGTACACTGACCTCTACGGACTGGGCTGCATAGGGCTCACTTGGCCACCATGGACTGGACAATACCTTGTACAGACTGGGGTACCAGGGAATGGGTTCTACATTTGACATATGGGACTAGGCCCAATAGGATACCCTTGGACATCAGGGACTGGGTGCTATAGGGCTATGAACACAAGCAGTGGCAATGTCTGTTATATTGTCTGATAGCATTCTATTTCCTATCCTCAATTGAACTCTGATTAGCTAGGAGTGCAAATGGAACTACTGTTAGCCAATGTAACAGTCTTATCGCAGCCTGTAAACCAGAACCAATGTTTCTCCCTCCCTCCCCCACTTTGAATTATTGAAATACCTGCATAGGTATCCAGTCCACAGGTTATAAGTCACCAGCATCCTCTGTTATTAATATGATTGGCTGCAAAACTCTGGGCAAAGCTGAAACTGCACGATGTATAAATGTTGTGAGCCTATGTTATCTTGTTCCTGTGCAAAGCTGATAAATCAGATTTAAACAGAACATTTTTTTTAAGCATCCTGTGCGGCAAGTTGTGTGAGTATCAGGACATCAGCTTGTTTTACATATATAAATATTTTATAGTTTACAGACATTGCAGAATGCTATTTTGTATTTAGTGATAAAAACCTTTTTCTCTAGCCACAGTATATACTGTACACAGGGGTAATTGATGTGAAGTGGAACCGGATCTCTTCATAAAAATTACCCACAATAATAGATTTTCAATGGTCTTTTTTGGGCATTTTTGTATACTGGTGCATGGTTGCCAATTCTGCAATAACCCCCCCCCCCCTCCCCCTCCTGAAAATCAGCTAGCTGCACTTAAAAACAGCAGCAAAAATACTTATTAAATTCTTCTATAGACGTCTAAATATGTAATATATTAATTCACAGTCAATAAAACATTTCTAAGTGTCTGTTATCTGTTATTTTGTCTGAATTACTAGGCAGAGCTATTTGAAAGGTTTCAGCAACTACTTTCAACAAAAAATATTGATGGATGTTTTCATACATTGCTCAGAGGTGCAAATCTGCACTAAGCCATAGCAACCAATCAGAGATTTCTTGTGGTTGTCAATCTTGCGCTAGACCAGTGATTGGCAGCCCGATACACTTCAATAGCCACATGGGCCAGGCCAGTTTGGAGACATGAAAAAGTAAGAGCAGCCAAGTATATTTAAGTATTACAACCGTACAGCAGACAACATAAAGACAGAAGGGGACTGGGAAAAGTGAGGACAAGGGGGGGTAACTGAGTATTAACTGAGTATATTGCTAAGCTCTATGGGTGAAATGCATCTCTCAGAGGCAGACTCATTTGAAGTGTACTACGCCATTTGTGGTCCCTGGCTCAAATTCACAACATCTTCTTAGTTAGGATTATACCATACTTGCCAACTCTCCCGGAATGTCCGGGAGACTCCCGAAATCCGGGTAGGTCTCCCGGACTCCCGGAAGAGCACGCAAGTATCCCGCATACTGGAATTTATTTGCTATAATGACGCGATTCGCATTGAATCTTGTTAATTTGCCACCCCCCTCTTGCCCTCCAACCACGCCCCCTGCCCGGGATCTCCCGGAATTAACTATGCAATCGTTGGCAAGTATGGATTATACACTTTTATAAGACTGTAGAGGTTTTTCTGCAACGCCATTGGTTCTTTGAGAGTTTTCCCCACAAGCTTAGACATATACCGGTCTACAGGTTTTACTGTTGATTAATTTGAGAATATGCTTTATATCTGTGTTATGGTTTCCTTTACATACTTTCTTTCTCCGACTGTATTTAAAATGAAGTGAAGGAAGGTATACATCACCGTCTGTGTCAGTAGTATTCCCTAGAGGGAACTATTTCTTACTTAAGCAACACTTACCAACTAACAAATTAGTTAGCAGCACGGTGGCAAAGTGGTTAGCACTTCTGCCTCACAGCGCTGGGGTCATGAGTTCAATTCCTGACCATGGCCTTATCTGTGTGGAGTTTGTATGTTCTCCCTGTGTTTGTGTGGGTTTCCTCCGGGTGCTCCGGTTTCCTCCCATACTCCAAAAACATACTATTAGGTTAATTTGCAGCTATGAAAATTGACCCTAGTCTCTCTCTCTCTGTGTGTATGTTAGGGAATTTAGACTGTAAGCTCCAATAGGGCAGGGATTGAAGTATGATCTGTTTTAAATTACAAAAACTTTATTGTACAAGACACTTTGAACATTCTTCAGTCTAATTAGCTATTTGCAAAGCTTTACAGGAGAATAGCAATTAGTACAAAGCTGTTTTTTTTTATTGGTATTGGCAATTCTTTCAAGCAAAGTAATATGTTTCAGGAGTTAATTTGTTTTCCCTGACACAATGCTCCTTCCCTCCTAAGTGCAATTTGTTCAGTCAATCAATTCATTTAGAATGTGAATTAAGTATACAATGATGTAAAAATCAATGGACCTTGTTAATTGACTGACTAATCTGTTTAACATAAAATCAAACCTCAATCAGTGGATTACATTGATCTCTTATTTTAAACAGGTATCAGGAGAGATGGTCACTGCTGAGCACATGGGAATATTGTATAGATTATATTTTCAGATTTGAAAAATACCCATTAATAAAATATAGAATTTGCCTTTTCTGTTGTTTTTCAAGGTTCCATTGAATATCTGTAGCTCCTTTCCAATGTAATAAGAGACCCCATTCACTTATATGTCACGCTGAGCGTAACGTCGGTTTAGAATGTTGCGGTTTATAAATCATGCTCATTCTAAAACATCTGACACTGTCCTAAGCTTGAGCTGCGTCAGATGCATCCAAAGAGCTGCTCAGGCCAGTTATAATGTAGGGATAACTGTACTCTAGAAAGGAAGTGTCACGTTGTGGTTTCGTGGTCAGGAAACACCTCTGAAACTGCCCTATGAAAGTATAGATGAAGTGTTTGGATTGAAGTTAACTGCAATTAGGTGCTAAAAATGTGGTCAGCAATCAACTAAATGCAGCTCAGCCTTACTGGAATGTTATATTGAGATCACTGGAGCGGGAAAGTTGCCACTTTAGCTGTTCCAATCTTGTTAGTTACCGTGTCCCCCACAGCCCAGGGTCCTCTTGCCGAGAGGGACTAGCCATTCATGGTAAGAAATACCCCCACTCCTTTGTCTCATAATGGTAATCATCGATTGACCACGCCATGCCCCCTTACGCTCTCCCACCAAGCCCCCTATTTGGCACCTCCTGGAGCTCCATATATCAAAGTTGGCAAGTATGGGTAATCTCTCCCCACAAGATCTTTTCTGCACTGTTCTGCTAAATTAGATATTCCAGGGCACCTATTCCGTACTTCAGTGGAAACGCCCTAAACCAGCCTACGTCGTGCCCATGCTAACATCTGCTACTCCGCACATGCAGCCATTTTGCTCTGTAAGACTATGTGCCCCAGTAATCTAGGCGCATAATGGGTCAAAAACTGTATTTGTACCGTGGATTGGCTGTTTTTCCCTTCGTAAATTACTTCCAATGTACTTTCATGAATATTGTATGTACCAATGGGGTAGAATTCGCATATATAGACATATACAGATATATAGATATTTGCAGCTAGAAATTTAGCATTTTTAAACTAATTCCTACATTTTTGTGACCCCCCACAACCTGCTACCCGCGACAGCTGTCTCATCAGGCACCACCACAAACACGTCAATGCTCAAGGAAAGTCAACTTAGATGGACCCTATTATGGTAAGTGTACTCAGTCAGTTCTACAGCTGAATGCATTAGATAACAGCTCACACTTTGTGGCTCAACCATACTTGATATTTACAGCAAAACTAATTTGACTAAAAAATAGTGTCTGCTGCAGGCTTGTTGTCAATTTTTTTTAAATTTGTTCTGTAATCAGGCATCTGGGTTCCCAGATGGGAATCTGGCTTTTGGTCCTCTCAGGTTCTGTCAGGTTCTGAAACATCGAAAAAAAGATTTGTTTCAGCCGCAGATCCTGTGCACAATGATGATTTAATGTCTGTCTCTTTCTTTCAAAGTGCGTAAGCCATACTTGTCTACTCTCCCGGAATTCCCGGGATGCTCCTGAATTTCAGGCAGTCCTTACGGACTCCTGCAAGAGTAGGCAAAGCTCCCGCATTTGCCGAAATTCACGGCAGTGAATGAAGGGGGTGGGGCTTAATTGTGTCATTAAGCTCTGCCCCTCCATTAAATGCCGTCAATTTCGGCTTTTTGTACTGGGGGTGGGGCTATGTCACATGACTTCTCCAGGGGAGAAATCTTAAAAGTTGGCATGTATGTTGTAAGCTTACCTATGTGTCTGTATTACCAAGTATTGTTTTATTACTGTGTTTGTTCCCAATTGCAAAGTGAACGTTTAGTAGGGATGTGGGCAATGAAGTACTCGGTGCAATGCTGCATAAGTATACGAGAAAACCTGTATTTGGCAACATTTCCTTTTCCCTACAGCTTTTAATTTTTATCTGCTGAGAACATGGATGTGAGTGTTCAAAATAATATAAGGAAGAGTGGTGGATACATTTAGAGAGAAGCCTGGGAAAAAAAGATTATTACTATGTTCAGAATTACCAAAGGACTGGAAATTTGTATTGAAATTTCATTATTAAAGATACTTAAAGGAACACTAAACAATTTGTTTTCATTTTTTTTAAATTTATTATTATAAACATACTAACGTCTCTATTCACTTGTCATTGAACAGTGGTATTCTTGTGGGAAATTGTCACCACATCCTGTACTTCTACAGCCGTGTTTGGATAAGTCCTGTATCTTCTGTCCTCTATGAGAGGTTAATGAATATGATAATGATGGTCCGGAGCCTGTCTCTCTTTATGTACTCTGGATATGTGATCGCTGCTACTCAATGTGCAAAGTGAGGTTATCGTCACTGGTTACATCAGTGCTAAGATATCTATAGTAAAATCATATATATAAAAAGTTAATCATTAGGATTAATAAAATAAATACAAAATATATCCCCTAAAACTGAAACAAGAAAAACACACAAATCAATAAATGATTCACAATTTGCATTTAGGAAACACTTATAAAAAGATATACAAGAAATAAAATTCTCATACAACATTTTTTAATCAGTGACTTTTTACATTGAAAGTGCTGATATAAAATTACTAGATTGGCGGAAAAATGAGTTAACTTTGTATTGCACTAAATGCTTGGCAACTTCCCATTCAGCTAATATGGATAAGTTCTACTTATATTTGGATGAAGTTGTTCTATTTGTCAGCAGTGCTACTTTATATATTTATACTGATTTCCGAGCTTACATTTCCTGCTGAGGAGCCTCCGGGGGTACAGAGAACACTTGTGGCCTGACTTAGAGTGGGCGCAGAACAAATAGAAATACAGCTGCAAGACTGCGGCCTAGCAGTGTATACTTAGCACATACTTGCCTACTTTTGCAGGCAGCTGTCCTGCAGGGGTCCGCCGAGGGGGGCGTGGCCACGCGCGGTGCACCGCTAGCCCATGATGGCGCGTTTAGACCCGCCCCCGCCATCTTCAACAATGGCGAAAGCTGGATCCGGGATTTTTGCCTGCTCTCTCGGGAGAACTCCTAAAAATTCAGGAGTCTCCTGGACATTCCAAGAGAGTAGGCAGCTATGACTTAGCATCTACGCTTACCCACAACTCAAAATACTGTTCATGTCTGTGGCTGAATCAAGATACCCCTGATTTAGAGTAAATCCATCTAGAAGGTGCAGATTTATACACTGCCAAACCCATGCTGCACTGCAGAGGGAGCAAATGTAAGATTTGTGGATAGAATTAGATTTGGAGGGGTGAATTCCCGCTCAAATCTATGGGGCTTATTTAGAAGTGGACACAAATTTGTTCTCCTAATGTACATGGAAATTGATGCACGATATGAGATTATGCTGAGTCAGATGCATTTTAGAATGCGTCCAACTCAAAAATAGTATTTACGCCAGATGTACGTCAGGCATCAGAAGTATATATACTTCATAGTTGCCTATTCTCCCAGAATGTCCAGGAGACTTCCGAATTTTTGGGAGTGCTCCCGGGCTCCCAGGAGAGCAGGGTAACCTGCCGAATCCTGCCCGCTTCGTTGGTGAAATGGGTGAGGGTGGGGCTAATTATGGCCTCCTGGCCACGCCCTCTGCTATAATAGGCCGGAATTGGTACTGTAGAGTAGGGGCCGGGGCCTAATGACACAATTGGCTTGGCCACGCCCTCCAAGACACAGCCAACTTTGGAGATCTCCTGGAGGGGTGAAAATAACGCTATTGACCGCGCCCGCACCCTCCCGCCCTCCAACCATGCCCCCTGCCCGGGATCTCCCAGAATTCACTATACAAAGGTTGGCAAATATGGTATATGCATGTTTCTGTAGGTCTGCATGAAGCACATGTCCATAAACGCCTCTTTACTGTCAGCATTAGAAGACCCCTTCACTCCTTATACTGTACTACATAACCATCCATTTCATGGACAGATCTCATTGTTTTCTTTACCTCTCCTAGTCAGAGATGGGAATGTGTCTGCTGGCAAAAGGAGAGTTATCCTCAATGTCCTTCCTACTATTGGACCATTCACTTAATTCATTTCACCTTTTTTTTCTAAAATGTTGCTCATTGGTTCCTAGTTTAGGTCTTAAATTATGAGAGTAAAGTGACAGAGGAGCTATCTTTACTTCCTATCACGTTTGTACATTTTGTTGTTTTTATTACATATATCTACAAGCACCTCTAAGTGCGTTTTCTCATATAAAGTATGTTTAAAAGATGCACAATACTGAGCATTGTCTAGAACCTCTAAGAACCTGTCACTATAATGACTTTCTGCCAGGCTAAATGGGACTGTGGCCATCTAATAACTGAACAAATGTCATCCCTTAGAGCTCATTTAAAGATCTAGCTTCCCAACACAAAATCTTATATTTGCATTTGGGCACAATACAAACTACATTACTGCTCCTAGCCTGCATTCAACAAGCCCATATGGAGCACAATCTTATCATATTAGTCCGTGCACTTGTCTGTACAGTCTGCAACAATCGTACAGGAATAGGCCTAATGTCACAAAAGTGAAGCGATGTCACCTGCACTGTTTTTACAGCTTCATAAATGACTATTTTAACCTTTTCCTTACGTAGGAAAAGGAGTTTTCTCAAAATGAACTTTCAAGTCTATATTCCTGGTTGCTTTGTACTTTCTCACATGAAGATACCTGCCTAGACTACAGACATTTAATATCCAGCATTGTTTCACACACAAGGCAGCTCACTTCAGGATTGAATTCATTACGTCATGCCACCAATGCTTGTGTTAAAAACACTGTGAACCTCAGCAGGAGATAGTTGTAACCTGAAGACACTGTTTAAAATGCCGAGCTTTGGTATCTTTTGTCTCGGCTGTAAAAGACGCATACTTTGGCTGATCTGTGCAGATCAGGTCTAAGTAAAAGCCTTAAAGAAAATGAGTTATTTCTAATTTGTCATGTAAGCTTCAACCCAGCACTGAAATGCCATCGTCCCCTCTCAGGCTGTGGATTAGGAGGACTTTTACAAAATTCTGGTTAAGGGTAAATTGATCACTCACTGGTTTTACTTCCAATAATTTAATATCGTGAGAAAGGACTTGCAGCTCCTGCTGACGGTTAGTGACAATAGGACTAATTTATCTAGAAGGGAGTCTGGATTTACAAGGGTTTGATTAGGAATAGGCCAAAAGGAAGTGACCTGGAAAGAAATTTGCACTGACTGCAACCACAAGCCAAAACAAACAAGCACTAAATACGGGAAGGTATTTGTTGAGACTCGCTGGATGGGAGTTTGAGCAGGTAACGCAGTCATGCAGGGATGAGCAGAGGGCCTTATGTAGAGTTGCGACTCTATGTACAACATAAGTGTAAACTGCGTCCTGTGGTTTACTCAGAATTCAGAGCTGTACGGATATTAAGATGCATGCGACTTGGAACAGTACGTGAAATGCGTACATTACAAAGTGTATTATACATTAAAGGTGAATGATACGCTCTAAGTGGTATTATATGCACAGACCCCTAAGGCTAAAAAAACAAAAAATAATATGCCCCAATGTAAAAAAAAATCCAATCTAGCCCTAGTCATGCGGCCTAGGCTGGCACTGGCAAAATCAGGAGGATAAAAAGTGAGGGGTCAGGCTGAAATTCTCAAAACCAGCACTAGAATATGCCAACCAGGGCGGGTGGCAGTATAGCAGGGAAGCCCACAGCGTGGGGACCCCTTGGCATAGTGACAACCAGCCCTAGGCTGGTCAGCACAGGGCTGAAAACAATGAGGGTCTCCTTCCTAGATTAACCAGCCTCATGCTGAATAGCACAAAGACTACCGAGAGTGATGGGTGTGGGTTAACGGATTCAAGTATATTGCCTGTGGTGGACTACAGGTCGCAGCATGCCCAGGCCACACTTAAGTGGCTGGGCATTCTGGTGCTTGTAGTACTAAAAGCACCAGCAAAGCTATGGCTGCCAATGCATGTTGGCACTTTGTGAACCATAAGTGCCAGCATGCCCTGGTACCTAGGGCCCACTGGGACTTGTAGTGCACCAGGGAAAAATTGAAATAATACACACACACCATTTAATAAAATAATTTATTTCAGATAAATACCACTGTGTTGGGCTATGCACCTGCTTCAGCATTTTCCGTGTTGTACATATACTGTACTTGAAGTGATCCACGCAAGGCCCTAACTACAGTGTGGTTTCAGTAAACCCTGTACTTTGGAAATGAGTAAATGACCCATTCTATGGGATTGAAAGGATTATCTATTTAGCCGTTACACAAGGTGATTAGTTCATTCCACCCAACTGCCTTTAGCTCTAACCAATTTGATACAGATTTGTTCAGCCACACTGGACACATCTGGGCATTCTGGACCATTTGGTTTAAATTGCGGAAAACTAACTGACAGAAAATGTGTGTGTTTAGTATGGATGGGCCTGAATCATTAAGGAGAGTAAGGCAAAAAAGGGGGTAAATTGAATCCATGTTACAATGCAAGGGGTGCAAATTAGTTGATTATTTTGTACATAAAGAAAATACTATTTTTTTTGTCATGTAGAACATAATTACTTGATAGCTTTATTTTTACACTGAAACGTAAAGTTGATCTAGGACATGTCTTACCCCAACTATAAATCTTAAATTTACCTCCCCCTCCAATGCAACATGGTTTTGCCAAGGTGCAAAGTTACTCCTTTTTTTTTTTTTGCTTTACTTTCCTTAATGACTCAGGCCCGATTTGTTAAAAATATAGCCAGGGAACCTCAGCCTTACAGCTATGTCTTGCACATTAAGTGAATTAAGCCATTCCTGGTCTCCCCTCCCTTTCTCCATACCTGCTTGTCCATCCAATACCTACCAGGAGTTGTGCCCCATCATTCCAAAATGTAATCCTTAAATACAGGTTTTCTAATAATCCATTATTACACTCTAATGACCATTAAGTTAATTCCCTTGGTTTGGTTCTGAACAGTCCCAAGAAGTGCTATAAAAACTTGTCAGCAAAGCAATGCATTTTTCCAGGAAACTCACTTTTCAGGAAAGAAGTATCCTGAATTATGATCCAGGAGATCCCCTACTGTCTACCACATGTGCAATTCCAAACAAAAGAAAAGAGGGGTAGCTATACTCATTAGATGCCTACTCCACTTTGAACCAGATAAGGTAATTACATGATCCAAGTATGAGACCCCCTAGCTTTATTCCAAAGTCCACAGCATCTACACTAGAACTGATATAATTTTCTAGGGCCAGATAAGTTGCTATAAAACTGTCCTTACCCATATTATTCTAATAACCTGGTCTGACCACACCTTTATAGCAGTTCTCCTTCCTTACACATCCTCTTGGCATCTGAATCAGTCTCTTCTGCAAGTCTTAGGCATCAAACAATGTCTTACTGAATTATTGGAAGACTATTTCAACTTACATAAAAGCCAAGAAAATAGCAATGTAACCTTGTGGGCGTTCATTAAGTGGTTATTAGAGGTCTTTTGAACAAATTGCCTCACACTCCAAACGAGAATGTACAAAGAAAGTTAGTGGCCTGGCATAAATCCACATTATCCAAACATACTCTCATTGATCAGAGTCAGAGGGGGACTGAATATTCTTTTGTCTACTCGTACAGGGCAGGCACTAAGGTGGCTTTACCCAGACGCTTTATGAAAAAGGGGATAAGGTAAAGTTATGGTTAAACACAGTAGAGGGAGCCTTGTCCTGATGCCATGAAAACAATAAAATAATTTGAAACATTTTATCAGAAGCTTTATAATATTCCAGTTAATGCTACACCCCATGCTGTTTTAGCCAACTCTTAATTCATTTTTCTTTGGGTGTCATCTGTCTAGACTATTGAAATCTAAAGTTGAAAAGTTGAGTAACTAGGGGAAGAGATTACTATAGAGGAAATCACCAAGGCCAACAAAGGCTAAAGAGCAGGGAAGACCCTGGGTTCAAATGGCTTCTTGGCAGCTTATTATAAAACATTCTAGCTCCATATCTACTGTGACAGAAGCACAGTTAAAGTGCTGAATGGCAGAGGTATATGTCCTAGGCTTTCTGCCTAGTGTACATTAAAACCCCAGGGAGATTGTTTATGTGTGTGGAAAAAGCTTTTCAAAGTGTGTTTCTCAGCTTTAGGAAAAACTGGTAGGGGTCCCTGGGCGTTATGTATGGAGAGAGAAGGGTGGGCTCCATACATAAGGCCCAGTCCGGGTCTTCTGATCTCCCAGGATCACAGCAGACTAATCAGGAGATGCACCTGCAATGTGCTGTCTCTCACAGTCTGGGGAGGAGGTTGGATGCCTCCGGAGAGACACTGCAAACGGTGACCTGTAAGTCTTGTATTTTTGTATGTGTCTGGGACACAAGGTCCCTCACTTGACAGAGGGTATTCCTGAATGTTTAGTTACTGCTGGACAGGCAAGGATTTTGTTTCTGTTTGTTTATTTTTATTACTGGAAAATAAAACTAGCTGTGGCTAGTCAAACCAAAACAATTGACTGGTGTGATATCCTTGGCTGGTCTATCTGAAGTACAGCCATCTATCCCAGAAGACGGTAACCGCGGTCTGTTTAGCTCACACTACATAATCTTTTTAATGATGTTCTCAAAGGCAAACCTTTTTCTTCCCAAGCTTTGGAAGAGAAGATCATAAATTGTGTACAAGTTATCACCCTATTTATTTAGGAAATACTGATTGTGATGATTATGTACTATTATTTTCCCTTAATATTCAGGTATGACAGTGTATATTATATGTAACCTTGTAATGTAATCTCAACATGTGCTTTGCTAAGTGACATGAGTCTGATACTATGCAAGTGTCAATAATCTTTTGAAACTAGCCAGGCCCAGGGAGATAAGCATCTCGGAGGAGTTTGAAGCCCCAAAATTGTAAACCATCTAGCCACTGAAACGAGCAGAGGTAGGAACTCAAGGACTGTGAACATTCTAGATCGCAGGACATCCATAACTCAACTCGGAGTGCTCGGTGTCATTTTGGGAATCAATCTGACCTAAATGAAAAAGTAATTACTAAGGTGGGGGGTGAAGAGCCTTTAAGAAGGGTTTAGAATCTTTTGCTTTAAACATTACATTGTGCATTTTCATTAGGGGGTCTATCAAGACTGAAATGTCTCATATTTCTCAATTGTGTTCCCTCACACACGCCAAGTCTTAACTAGTAAGTAGTGACTCTGGTTTTATTTCCTATTTTATTTTCAGAAACTTATTTCTGCAACTTATTGTATGTCTTGGTATTAACTTTTTTGCAACTAAGCCAGTGGATTCCAAACTTTTTCAGTTCAAGGCACCCTTAGGGTCTCCAATTTTTTTTAAAGGCACCCCTAAGCCAAAGTAATTACCAAGTAGTCCCCCACCTTGCTTACCACTGGCCCTGGCCGAGGCACCCCTGTGAGATCTCCAAGGCACCCCAAGAAGCCTAGGCGCACAGTTTGGGAACCACTGAACTAAGCCTTGGAAACATTTTTCAGATTAAATAAATTTAATCTAGTGTGTTCTCAGTGATTCTTTGTGAATTTACGAAAGCCAGGGAGGCTCATGCTACATGTGTATGTGATTTAAGTGTGAAACATTAATAAGTGGTTTTGGTGAACGTAAGGACACCATAATAAATCATTCGTGGTGGCAGAAAAGGTGTATTCATGGCTAAGTGACTAAGGTGACGCTAGTCACGGCCAGTGGTTCAGATTGCTGTATCTGAGACAACGTTCTTTCATTGTACACCTCCTCTCTTGGTAAACTAATCAACTCCTTTGATCTCCAGTTCCATATGCTGATGACACCCAAATCTACCTGACACCAAAAAGTGTTAACCACTGTTCACTCATTATCTTCAAACTCAAATGCAGCAAACTCCTCCTGTCTAGCCTCTATCTCACCCGTCACGCCTCACTTCAGTCCATGTTCAATGCCACAATTTTCCTTTCCTGATGCTCAACTTCTGCCTCCCATTTCTGCCAATCTCTACTCTGGCTCCCCATTCCTTTATTTAAAAAGACCATCAGCCAATTCCCCCCCCCCCTAAATCTATAACCTCATTTCACACCAATTCCCTCCCGCCCCCCTTTGCGCTGCCAATGTTCAGCGCCTCAACTCCCCACTGATAATAACACAACACTCCAACCTCCATGACTTCTCTTGCGCCACTATGGAATACATATCCATATACAGACTCTCCATCAATGTTTTTAAAGCTCCATAACAACCCACCTGTTCATCCAAGCTTACCAGTCTTCCATACAACTCCACCTTCATTGGCCCAGCCTCCATATAAATAAATGGTGATGATGATTATATGCCTATATTCTCACTCCAGTCCTTGTATCCTGATTCCTGCATGTTCTTAACACTAGTTATATACCTTGCCTATTACATCTTTTGTACAGTTGAACGCTTTTGAATGTCCAGTGCTTTTCCTGTTGGTCCTCTGTGTCTTTGTTATATGCTCTACTTCCACACTGTACTGCAATGCAAATATTTCAGTGTCCTAGAAATAAAATATAATATTACAAAACTATCACTAATTATTATGGAAATGTTGCTTTTGGTTAACCATGCTCCTTACCCCTTAAACAGATTTGGGACAGTCTAAACTCTTTCCCTGGTTCCACTTCCTCATATATTCACCCCTGGAGAAAATTCGAGCAGGTCCATCAATGGGTTTTTTATTTTATGGGTGGCTCAATTTGGTCCTCTTTAGACTCCCTTTTGGACAAATATAACGTCCATCGATTTAAATTTTTGAATATATAAAGTTACACTTGTTTTTACATTCTACCAAAGGACACCTTTTCCCTAATTGAGCGACCATGCAATTTCAATCCTCCTATAAGTGGTATTATCTCAATCTTATATAATATATTACGCACAAAAAAATTCAGAATCTCTTTTAAGGCATGAATTGGACTGGGGGACGGACCTGGGTGTTCCTTTAGACAAGGATACATATCCATAATTAGAGTCGCTAAGGCTTCCATTTCAACCTTAATATTGGAAAACTCATAAGTTTTACATCAGATGGTATTTAGTCCCAACAATATATCTTTCTCTCCTCTTCACCTTTGTGTTGTATCTGTTGTGATGTATCTAAGAGGGGACTCTACTCATGTATGTTCGACGTATCATAAAATCTAGAAGAATTTTTGGGTTAAAATTCAACTTTCCCCTTGGCCAACGCTTCCAGTCCAAGCTCTCTATCCAAAAAACTGGACTTCCATAAACTAAACACAGCTAAATCTTATGTAACCAACAACTGGTACGACCCTGATTCTCATCCTTTCCAGACTGTTTTGGATAAAATAGGGTTTACTGCTTCAATGGAAAAAAATAGAATAAGGAGACCAGTTTAATTTAATTTGGGATCCTTGGTTTTCCTTTTCTCCCCTATCCATCCTGATATCTTAGTAAATTCTTGTGAGCTTGTTTCCCTGTGGTTTTAAACCTAAATTTACTGTTTACTCAATTCAAACATCTGAATGGTCTTTCAGACTTTCTTATCATCACTACTGGAGGGCACCCTCCACACCCCCCCCCCCCTTTATATCTTCACATCCCTTTATACCCCATTCATACTGCACCAAAATCCCGGGTTTTTGCCGGGGCGAGCTCAAACGACCCGGGTCTTGGTGCAGTATGAATGGTACAAGTCAAAAATCCCGGGTCTAAAAACCCGGGTCTTCAACCCGGGATTTATCGAGGGGTAATTCCCGGGTCGGACCCGGGTTGCCTGCACTATGACTGTTGCAACCCGGGTTTTTCAACCTGGGTGGCACAGAAAACAAGCTGATTGGCTGTCCGCCTGTCTCTGGAGGATGATGTCATCGGTGGGAGCCCGTGGAAGATTCGAGAAGGAGTTTAGGAGAAATGGTGGATGGTGGTAAATGGTAAACAATCACCACCCACTTTTGCATCATCTTTATGCGTCAAAAAACCAGTCACCTTTCAATGACATCACCATTTTTCAGCCAATGAAAACTGCTCTGGTGATGACTCCCACAAATTGCCAGGGCACAGACTTGTGCAGTATGAATGGGGTCAACCCGGGAAATTCCCGGGTCCGACGTGCAGTATGAATGGTGTTTCTGAGCTGGGACGCTCCGAGCCCCGGCAAAAACCCGGCTTGAAAAACCCAGGATATTGCCGGGGCGGCAGTATGAAAGCGGTATTAGTATGCCATAAAAGTTAAACATTTGCATTGTAATGACTCATTGGCAACTGTTTTTACATTTATCTGGTAATTTTGAAATAAAGTTTTACAAAAAAGCCAAAGAAAAACACCAGCATGACATTTCACAGGCATTCTTTACAGGCCATATGCAGCCAATAGCCATTAGCCTAGGCCAGGGTTATAGCTGGCTAGTTAGTGTAGAATATTAAAGACTTCCCCATACTTGCCAACTCTCCCGGAATGTCCGGGAAACTCCCGCATTTCGCGAGAGTCTCACGGACTCCTGGGAGAGTGTGGAAACCTCCCAGAATTCTGCCCACTTCCTAGTGAAGTGGGCAAAATTAGGTCCATAGCGCCGCCATTCACCGGGAATCACAGCGTCACGGGGGCGGGGCCAAGATAATGCAAATTTTGGAGCCCCGTCCCCATCACGCCCACCGCTCCCGGAAGCCAACTTTAGCAAGTTGGCAAGTATGGACTTCCTTATGAAACTGGCACATTGACAAAATGTGAAAATGTACCTGGTCATTAAAACCATCCAGTCATTAACTGGTTAAAGAAGCATGTGGTCTTCTTGCCCCCTGCGCTGTGTGCTCACAGGAATGGGGCTGAGGGCTGCTAGCCCTGCTGCAGTAGGGGGACTCAGATGCACTTTGAGCCATCTAAACAGCCCCTTATGGAATTTAATGGATGCTTTGGGTGTAATATTGCCAAATAACAAAGGTTGTATTTATTTTAGCATCCTCTTATATTTTAGAGTTACACTCAATTAATAATTAGCTACAGCCAGACTACATAATCTGCTTCGGGTCATATACACACAGATGGCCTGTTCCAGCGAAAGCATTTAAACAAATACAAAGATAATCTCATGAAAGATGTTCTTTGTTACTCATTGTACTGT
Organism: Mixophyes fleayi; assembly: GCF_038048845.1. NCBI lineage: Eukaryota > Metazoa > Chordata > Amphibia > Anura > Limnodynastidae > Mixophyes > Mixophyes fleayi. Next base: position 319,924,807 of record NC_134404.1, read on the forward strand.
TGTATGATTTTGAGCTTGTTTTCTGCATCCACTCTCCAGCATTCCCAACCTTAAACATAGCAAATATAAAACAACAAATTGTAATGGTGAAAGATACATTTGCATAAGGCGATGTGTCCAAGTTAAAGCACTTTACATTTTGTTATTTTGGACGGACATTGCATTTTTTTTTTTGCAGGCTCTAGTTTCATTTAACATTGTATACATGGCGACACTTATAAAACATTTGATATTGCGTTTCTTATATGCATTTGTCCGTGTTTTTTTTCAATGCACTTCCTGTAGATAGTATATGGAGGCACATCAGACTATGCAATATAGCCTCCTGTTGCTCACCCTCCACTCCCATGACTCCGAGAGTCCTCATCCCCAGTGCGCCAGACCCGGTCCTCAAGGGCGGTGGTTGGGGCTCCCACTTCTGCTGGTTTAGAAGCAGCGCATGAAGAAGTAGTAGACAGAATAATGTCACAGGAGCCCCAACTAGAGGCAACAGGTTAGCAACAACAAAAAACAATCTCCAGCAAAAAATATCAGTTGAGTTTATGCATGAAACTCCAGAATCACCATAAGACACAATCTCAAAGTGAATATTGACAGATAGATAGATATATATATATATATATATATATATATATATATATATATATATATATATATTGACTTAGTTTTCTGAAAGTTCACTAATGAAAGAGAACAATTCCGGCAACCCTGCTATGATCGCCGACTGGAGAACATGCCGGCACTCAGACTGACTTCACTTTAAATGGTGACAGTTATGTTGCTAGTATTAAGGGGGCAATGTGAGGACCCACCGGTGCTTTTTACACTGCATGTTAGTAAGCAAAAATTTAAAATGATATTCCTGGTATAACTGAGGAATTGTAAAACCGTATTACCGTAAACCCTCACAGCATGGTTAGTTGTGCAGTGTTGCCATCGAATGTTGTTAATTAAAGAACACAATGATATGACTTAAATATAAATAGTCAGTCAACTCTGTACCAAGCATCAGAGACTGCATACAAACACTATTTTAAAACAGCATGAATATTTCTTGATATTTAATTATAGCATACTAATATGTTTGTGTTAAACAAGTCAATGCAATGACAACTGAGCTGGCGTACATTAACGTCAATAAGTTCCGAATATTAGGCATTTTTGGAACTTAGTAAATTGCGTTAGGTAGCAGTCCCCATACACTGTTATGGGGACTGCACAGCAAAACGAAGATGAATGCAAAGCAATGTTCATAAATTTAAAACCTTAGTCTTGCAGTAGATCCCCAACTACCAACTTTGGGTATTTTAGATGCAAAACTTTACTAGTAAATAACTATTTAACAATCATTTTTTTCATAAAAATCCCCCGAAACGGTAGTTTTCAGGGCATAGCTGCATTTTTAAGTGTAGTAAACAGTTATTAATAGGGCATCGCAGCTTTGCATTTTTATATCAAAATCCATTGCGGTCCCCATAAATGTCTATGGGGACTGCTATGTAACAAGTAACAAAAAGACATTTACACATACAGTAATGCACGTACATTACCCATACTTGCCAACTTTTCCTTGTTGGCTCCAGGGAGATCCCGTGGAGGTGGGCGTGCTGGGGCGGGGCTTGATGAATCGCATCATTTTGGCCCCACCCCCTAAATGGCGAAGCTAGGATGACGCGATATTTGCGTCATTAAGACCCCCCCCCCGCCACTTATTTATTGTGGGGGTGAGAATCTAGAGGTTGCCCTGCTCTTCCGGGATTCCGGTAGGTCTCCCAGAAATGCGGGTGAAGTAGGCATGCGTTAAAGAAAAGTAGCTAATGAATCTCTAGAGACTGAAGTTACATTTCTGTCTCTATTACTGAAGTGATGTTGTCTTACCTGTCAGTCTTTGATTAAATCTTGGTCTCCATGAAAATGGCCACCTCCATAGGCATCAATACATGGACATAGGACACAGTTTCTGAACGGTTTCATCATGCCACAGATGGCGAAGCCAACCACATCTTGTACTGGCTCAGCATCAGGGAGAATGCCAGACTCTTCAGGGAGTGAGGGAGATCACCCCTATTTCAGGGAGTCTCCCTGACATTCAGGGAGAGTTGACAAGTATGACATTACCGTAGGTGTAATTTTTCAGCTCTGCTCTATGGGGAGACCATTGCAATAGAGGGATCTTCGGATCCCTTACCGCATCTTACTGCTCTCCCCTCCGGTCACTAGTATCGCAATAGTGGCCACTCTGCGATACTGACGATAGAAAAGATAGGAGAAGGGTCTTCGCAGGAACAGCAGTTTTTCGTGACTGCTGTTCCTGTTGAAGTTTTTTAATAAAAGCACACAATCTTTCAAATCTTATCTCTGCGAAAAGGATTGAAAGAGATAATGTTAAAAATGTAGTCATTCTTACATATGCTCCTTAGTCTCCTTCATGAGGAGGCACAGATGCCTGTACAGGCGTTAACACAATCACTTTATGTGCTTTAGTTTGTCCAGTTTAATTTGTATTAAACACCAACAGAAGAAAGTTATCCCTGATGATGTCATATGTTGCAAGGTGGGAGGGGGATATTAATCTAACGTTTGCCCACAACACTGCGAGTGTAGTAATAATACTAACAATGTGCCATTTAACAAAAATGACAGCATAACAGATTAGCAGACTTTTTTTTTCAAAGTTTTGCCCCTATATACAGTGTGCTGTGGAGAGCAATCCCCAGAAGGTAATTATATATACATATGTGTGTGTTCAGTAAGGGAATCAGGCCGTGCAGCCGCCCCCCAGCATGTCAGCCACCATAACCCGAATGAGATACTTACACGTCTCTTCGGAGTATGATGGATCAATGATTACCACCAGCTCCGACTGCGCATGCCCAGAACATCGCCAGGCCGGAGAAGGAGAACGCTGATTAATCGATCTGTCCAGTTGCCGGGATTGTGTTCTGTAGCGCTCAGAGCTCACTCTGTGGCCTGGGAGAGAGGTGAGTGGATCTGCACTGGTAGGAGCGCTGCTGGGCAGGGAGGTAGGTCACTATGAGATATATATAACGGTTATTACATACATCACATACTATATCACATTAGGATCTGACCCTCGGTGTTATCTGGTTCATATGAGGAGCCATCAGCCCCCTTCTCCATGTGTCTTTCTGCTGTTAGTGTAACTTGTTTTGTGCCTTACACCAGTGTTGGGTAACCAGTGACACTCCAGGTGTTGTGAAACTACAAGTCCCAGCATGCTTTGGCAATATATAGCAGCTTATTGCTGGAAGGGCATGCTGGGACTTGTAGTTTCACAAACATCTGGAGTGTCACAGGTCAGTCATCACTGCCTTGCACCCTCAGACAGTTGTCACATCCTCCATGCCTGTAGTTTTATGCTTATTAACACACGAAAATAAATTTTTCAGTTGTGTTACATTTAAAATATTAGGGCAGCACGGCGGCTCAGTGGTTAGCACTTCTGCCTCACAGCACTGGGGTCATGAGTTCTATTCCCGACCATGGCCTTATGTGTGTGGAGTTTGTATGTTCTCCCTGTGTTTGCGTGGGTTTCCTCCGGGTGCTCCGGTTTCCTCCCACACTTCAAAAACATACTAGTAGGTTAATTGGCTGCTTTCAAAATTGACCCTACTCTGTATGTGTGTCTGTCTGTCTGTTAGGGAATTTAGACTGTAAGCTCTAATGGTGCAGGGGCTGATGTGAGTGAGTTCTCTGTGCAGCGCTGCAGAATTAGTGGCGCTATATAAATAGCTGATGATGATGATGAAAATATACTATATTTTCTGGTATCAGGACCATAGATTCATGAAAATATTGATGTTTATCTTAAGATTAATATAATATGGTTATGAAAGGTTTTCTGCTGTGAGGAATCTCGGTGTAAGCTTGTTTAGTTTTTGGAGGGTACTGCTAGATATTTCTTAAAAGTGCTGTACATCATAGCAACCAGTGATCCTGACATTTTTTTTTACGTGATTGTTGCTATGAGTTACAGCACATTTTCTAGGCACTAATTTTCAGAATTGTCTCTTAAAGGGATAGGGGGGTGCATTTCTGTGCAACGCGCTGCTGAACATCATTGCGTAGTTCGGCCGTGTGCTTTTCAGGGTACTATGGTACCCAACATCACAGAATTTCCTGCGCACCACTACGGGTTGCGTTTCAAAATTAGCAATGCTGCATTGCCTCTCGGTGCCCACAGGACTGTACCGTAGACTCTGGAGAGTTGAATCAGCCCCTGAATGTTTTCAGGTAATTTTTAAAGCAGGAATCCCAAATACAATATTTTTTTTATTCTTTAAATCACTTGTTAATTACCGTTTTAAATATGTATTTGATGCCATTTTCTTAACCACCCTTCTAAAAATCATCTCCTTTTCAAAAGCTCTGCCAGACACATGATCTCAGCATGTCATGTGAAGGCAGAGAGGGGTGAAGGAGTTTGTCACAGTGCAGATAGAGCTCAGAGGGGCGTTCCAAAGCCTCTCTGTTCACTACATCATGTGTCTTGTGAGTGTGGTTGCCATGGTAAGCCAGAGTCATATATAATAGCCGCTTAACAAACAAAAAGGAAAAACCAACATTCTACTTATAGCCTTCCACAGTCATTTACATAAAAACAAAAAAAGAACACACCTGTTTTTTTTTTTGTAGGATTGCTGCTTTAAAGTGCATTTAAATAGAGAGATTATAAAAATATGCACTGTATCTTCAACTCTTGATTGTTTCCCCCCCCCCCTCCTTTTGAAGTAAATATAAAGTCCTGTAGCCAATCAGATTATCAGAAAGTTCCCAGGAGCACAGAGTAAATCAGGAGATGATTGTGTTGATTTTGCGGGAGGCAGTAACTTTTCCATTAGTTGATTACTGTAGTGAGGACAGGTTTGTGTGTGAATGGGATTGTGTCCCAATGAGGAGGGAAAAGGAGGCAAGCAGGAAGGACCTCGAGCAAAACAGACCAAGACCCCTATTTGTCTGAGGGCGGAAGATTGTGTGGTCAAGCACACCTCCTATATCTAACATGTTTTTCCTTTAATAGTGAATTTCACACTTTTATCGGGACTTGTATAAGTTTCCTTTGGGTTACTAGGATCCCATAATTGTGTGTGCTCACCTGTTATTTGAAGCAATTGTATGATGCTTTTCACTGTTGTTTTACACTATTTTGGCACTTGCTCTATGTAGCAGAATAAATCGCAATGCAGAGGGACAACACTGGGTTAAATTTGAAATTAAATATGGCTTGGTAGTTTTGTCAAATTAATTGCCACATTAAACTATGAATAGGTTAATCGTTACTCTTTTCTTACTTTGCCAAGTAATTAAATGAAGCGCACTATAAACTTTACTCTGAAGTATGTCTCTTTGCCAAAGTAAATCTGCACCCGCATTTGGCAGCTGTCCAATTCAAAGTGTGTGAGTTTGAAACACATTCCTGGTAAGTTCTCCCATAGTTTGCGTAACCTATCTTGTGTCTATCTTATTAAACATAGATATTTTGTTGGCAGAATTAAAAGAAGAGAAAAGAAGAAAAATCTAGCTTCTCTGAAATGGTTGAATTTTAATTTTAATAATATAATACTCAATTTACTGTAAAAAACAATAGTTTTATACTTTGTGATTTTCATCATGGATAACAGGTATTTAATGATGTAGCTTTATATAAGACATACCAAACAGTGACCTCCACTGCTCCTACCCAGTAAATAGATTATCACCACCAGACATATATTGCACAGGGGTAAACAATTGACAGCAATATATTGCACAATAATATCATACAATTGCAGAGAAATACACTCCCCTTTATTATTCATCATCATCTATTTATTTATTTATATAGCACCCCCAATTCTGCAGCGTACAGGGAACTCACTCACATCAGTCCCTGCCCCAATGGACCTTATAGTCTAAATTCCCTAACACACATACACACAGACAGAGAGACTAGGGTCAATTTGATAGCAGCCAATTAACCTTACTAGTATGTTTTCTGGAGGGCGGGGGGAAACCGGAGCACCCGGAGGAGATCCACATGAACACAGGGAGAACATACAAACTCAAACTCCCATATAAGGTCAGGAATCGAACTCATGACCCCAATGCTATGAGGCAGAAGTTCTATCCACTAAGCCACTGTGCTGCCACAAAGATATATGGCTTTACATAGTTACTTGTCCAAGATATTGGTAGTGACTTTGGTTGCTTTGAATGGGCCAATAATTTTTAATGCATTTAAATTGAAATACTTCATTTTGGAAGATGCATTGTCTTAATACTAGTATGTTTTTGGAGTGTGGGAGGAAACTGGAGCACCCAGAGGGAACCCATGCAGACACAGGGAGAGCATACAAACTCCACATAGATAAGACCATGGTTGAGAATTGAACTCATGACCCCGGTGCTGTGAGGCAGAAGCACTAACCACTAAGCCACCACGCTGCCCCTTATTGTTTATATAAATAAAAGGCTGCACAGAAAATATGTAATCATTCACATCAGTCCCTGCCTCATTGGAGCTTACAGTCTAACTTTTCTATGAGACACTCACTCTTTGTCAGGAGCCAATTAACCTACCAGTATGTTTTTGGACTGGGTGAGGAAACCGGAGCACCCAGAGGAAACCCACGCAAACACGGGGAGAACATACAAACGCCACACAGATAGGGTGGTCCTGACAGCCTGTTTCATTCTTCTTAGGACTCCTCATTGCAGGCAAAGAATTTTTGGGCAGCCTGTAATGTCAGCAATGTGGCTTATTTTCATATTGTCGGGCGTAGATTAATCTCTTAACTTTTTGTTGTTGTGAGGCTATCCAAGAACAAAGATTAATGTTGTTGCTACACATCTCTGTGAATTTCATCATTTTATGTGATGACTCTCGCAAGTACACACCCTGTGCCTGTGCTGTGTTCCAATGCAAACTGTTTTTGCTGCGGTACAATTATGTTTTTGCATAATAGACTTTTTTGTGTGTTTGAAGGGCATTGAAATCCATTGGGTCACAATCTGCTTTCTGGTGCTGATAATAGATATTTATGTAATCGGTGTTAATGCTACGTACATGCTGGCGTTAGGTAATAATGTTCGTTGAAGTGTTTCACAGCACTTCAGGCAAACTTTGAGATGTGTTACTCAACGTGTTTCAAAGTTCTGCTGCAGAACAGTATACTGTGTATTACCGAGTTAAATCTCTGGTGCCAGCTATGTCCCTGCTTGTCGGTGCAGAATTCCTATTGAGATGCAAGGAATACTTCTGTGGACTCCTTTGGAGCTGTAATGAAACAAGTCTTCACATAACTATATGCAAGGCATGCCACTCCAATACATGAGTTTTGAGCAAATCATTCCACAGATGTTGGAGCACAATTGTTTACTTGGCAGAGAGAGCTCTGCAAGACATATTGGGCCTGATTCATTAAGGAAAGTTAAGCAAAAAATTGAGTAAGTTTTCTTACTCAAGTTTTCTGGGCAAAACCATGTTGCAATGCAAGGGGTGCAAATTAGGTTATTATTTTGCATACGAGGAAAATACTGTCTGTTTTTTCATGTAGCACACAAATACTTTATAGCTTATTTGTACACTGAAATTTAAAGTTGATCTTGGACATGTTCTATCCCAAATATATATCTGCCATTACATTTTTAAATTTACCTCCCCTCCAATGTAACATGGTTTTGCCTTACTTAGTTTAGCTTAACTTTCCTTAATGAATTAGGCCCATTATTACTAATAATAATTAAATTATACATTTTAAAATAAATGTAGCTTGTTCCTTAACCATGATCAGCTAGGGTACATATGTTGATGTGCTGTACACCTACCGATCACCCTATGTACATATAAAGTAGCAGATTATGGATAGAGGCTTCCATTGTTGCACCTGGGATAGTATTGATGAGGACTGATTGATCCCAACACTTGGTGGCCCACACCATTCATTGTAAACACTGAGTGACATTTATAAAGCACGTGAAGATAGAAAAAAATTCCAAAAACACAGTGTAGATTTGCTTAAAATTATAATATTTATAATCACGTTTCCATGTTTTTTTTCCCCACAATTTTGTGTTCCTAGACGTAAAAAGTTGGAATGGATTAAAATACGTGTACTGAGCTGTATTTATAGCCTAAACATGGTTACCATATGGTCCAGTGGAGACGAAGAAGCCGCGCAATGTTCCTGAGATTTGCACATTTTACCTTGATAACAAAAAATTGTGATAAAAGTAATACAAAAAGGCACCTTCATACGTAGTGTTGGAAGTAGTCTGCCCATGCAGTGCAGGTCATCTGTTTACAAACTTCTCTCATTACATGCAGGTGAACACCAATGATCATTATCTTGATGCCAGAGCACTGCTTCAGTGCACATGCAGCCGTGCATACTGGATGCACTTTAGTTCTGAAGTCTGAAAAAGCCCTGAGTGTAATACCTGAAGACAATCCCAAATCTCCCTAACAAACATATATCCCACTTCTGACCCCATTGTCCCCACTCTTTCTCACACCCAATGAATTAGTGCACACACTTTTTTCACAACATACTGTCAAGGGGGGGGGGGGGGGGGGGGGGGGAGTAAAAGTGTTGATTTTGTTTTTTAAAGCTTTGATGTTTTTGTGCAGATATATCATACTAATTTTTGTCAGTGATAAAGTTAAAAGTTACAGTGTTTTTGGTGCCAGTCAAGTTTTTGAATATTTGTGACTTAATTCTCTCCTATAAACAACCAAGAGACAGGGACCATTTATGTAAGATGAGCAAAAAATGTAGAAATTTAGGAGTAAACTTATTGTAAACAGGGCTGTGGTGGGTGTATTGCTGCTACGTTATTTTTGGTAGGATGGTGTGGGGCTCATATGTTGCTTAACTTTCCTCTTTTGTATTTTTCCCTCTTAGGCACACAATGATTTGCCACACAGCCTACACATCCTATGTTCTCTGTTGTATGGTTTCTGCAGCGTTAATATTGTCAACCGTAGCCGAAGACCATGCACATCCAAATGTGGAAGAACAGACGCACACTGGCAGTCGTTTCGATAAGAATTCGGTACACGATAAAGAGTAAGTACAGTGGCATGAAAGGAAGGTTTACTAGAAGTTTGCTGAAATGACCGTCATATTATGTCTACCCTGTGTCCAGCATATAATACCATGTACTGACCCAGCCCAGTGCTTACTTGCATTGCATGAGCCTTGTGCAACCTCTCTGTCCTTAATCATTACTGTCCTCCCTTCTCCAGTGCCCTGCCTTGAACCGTTACAATCAGCCTTTCATGTAGGTGTTATTCAATAGAAAAAGAATAACCGTGGTGTTCAATAACAAGGAAAGTCAGAACACACTGTCACATTATACGCCAATATAATTACATTTTATTTTGATTTCAGCATTACTACTTCATTTGCATGTCTTTATATGGTACCTTTATTCTGCTTTTCCCTCAGCCATATACTGGAACACTTAGAAGGAGTTGTTGAGAAGCCGGACACAGAGATGTCCCCTCAGGAGCTGCAACTCCATTATTTCAAGATGCACGACTATGATGGCAACAATTTATTGGACGGGCTTGAGCTAGCAACGGCAATTACACATGTACATAAGGAGGTCGGTATACAGGTGTAAATACCCTGAAGGCTGTTCAAAAAAATCTGATTAACATCAACAGTAGTGGCTTTATGCATGAAATGCATACCGTTCTATACCAACCGGGCTTAGCAATGTGCTTACTGCTGGGACAAAGTCTGTAAAATAGCAGCACAGCCTGGGAACGTGTGTCTACATAAGACCTGCTCATTCTTAATGAGTGTCTGGGAAGCTAGTGATACATTTTGATTGGTTCCTGGCCCCTGATCACTGCAGTGCCTGCACAGTGTTTCATTGTAAAGGGCTGTCCCTACTGAGCTCAGTGTGATGTCCTAGGCGACATTATGTGTTACTACTAGATCCATGATGACCTGGAGCTGATAGTAACTGCTATCTGCTGCTTTATGTAGAGTTAGGCAGCTTTGCAAGTGCTATCCTGGGCAATCTGATCTACGACAAAACACCTGTTTAGTATTTACATGCATAGTGCAGAATGTGCTTAATAAATTCCATCCGGAGTTTGGTGACCGTTTCTTAAGCGACTGTTTGGGTGCAATTATCCGTATAACAAGCTAATCCAAGCCTAACCCTTTGTTTTTCTTTCAGGGGGCTAATGAATATACCCAGACGATACATGAGCAAGAGCTAATTACCCTGATAGATGATGTTCTACATGAGGATGATAAAAATAATGATGGATATATTGACTATGCAGAATTTGCAAAATCAATGGAATAAAGACTCTAAGTTTGACTGTTTTTCTCCTTAATGTGACCTAGACGCTACAATTAAATCTGTTTATATTTTTGTGACACAATTGTCTGTATTCTGTTGTAGCTAGACAATCGTAGCATTCAGTGGTCATTGTTTACTGGATTAATTTATACAAGATCTAAACTATAGCTAAAAATACAAAACATTTTTTAGTTTCCATAAACTGTTTTTAACTTAATATTTTATTGTTTACATACAAATAACGGAGGTATATACTTGTATTTCGTATCTTCATGTTTAGACCATATTTCTCGGTTTTGCTACATATAAGTGAAATTGAGAAATATATTTTAACTGCTTTGTGTACCCCGTTAACTTTAACACTAATTGTTTTATTTTGCTTTTGCGGGACTGATATTTTTTTTTTTTTTTTGTTGGTATCATAGCGAGATAAGTATATTTATATTTTAAGTGCATTGGTTAAAACAGGAAAAATTAGCACAAAAATAATAAAAAATAAAAATAGTTTTTTATTACCCTGGTTACTTGTAACCAAATTTGTACAACCCCCTGAAATGAATCGCCCAATTCTCTTTATGTATAGGGACAACAAATGTGTGTGTCTTATGTAAGGTATAGTGGCATTATTAGGTCTAAATAAAAGTCATTTTATGTTTTCATATTTCTAATCTGTACATTTTTTACTTTTTTTTACTCCTATTTGTTTTTAGTTTATAACAAGAGAGTCTGCCTTGGGTCTCTCCTATTACCAGAATTGGTAGATTCAGTATAATCTGAATATAAATTTAAGTCAGTTACTGTTAAATGCGGGCTACAGTCGACCAGCCCTGACAGTCGGGGTAGATCTGTAGCCCCCTTGGCTTTCGACACTTAGGGAAATCCTTGGGGGAGCTTAGGCTTCCTCATTGAGCTTGTACATAGCACTCCCTTCCCAGGGAATTCATGGACTAGATTTTCATGAATATTACAGAAAATAGCTGGTCCAATGGTGCTTTATAAACCAGTCTGTCCAACATGCACTCCATTAATTAAACGGACGGTTTAATGGTGTGAAGTGGGGGAGGGGGGCTTCTCTATCTTTTATCACTTTAGAATCAAATGGGCAAAGAGAGTACAAGAATTTCTAAGCTTCATGGATCTAAATTATTAACTTGCAGTCTCTTGGTGAAAAGGAATTAATTTAACAAATAGGTTTGGTATAACTATCCATACTTCTGTGCTTTAATCTCCAAATTTTGTAGGGAAATAGCTGACATGTTCTGGTATTTTAAGATGTTTTTACCCACATCTCTGGGTTTTTATTTATAGTCTTCAGAATCTTTTACTACTTGTGCTGGAGGGAGAAGGACCGTTTAACAGTGTGATGCTGAGTTATGATTGAATGTGGCTTTCTGCTTCCATATGAACACTGGCACTTTTGGGGTTTAGTTATCTTTTAAAGGACCATATATGTTTGTTTTACTTTAGTAAGTGCAGCAGCATTATCAGCCTCCAATAATAATAAAACAATCAGCGGTGACTGACACTTCTGTGCAGCTACTGGTGGGGTGGTACGGTTGGAACGAGGAGGGACAGCAGAAGGTAGAGACACAAAATATGAACCGGTCACTGTAGGAGAATTAAAACAGTCAGCTAATGTCATCCATAGCTGTCCTTCCCTTTTTGTCCCAACTGAACCTCCTAGGTACTTAAATAAGCCTGTACCCCCTCTTTATTTTACAAAGCGTTAATGCTTCAGAAAGCAGCAGGCAATGTCAAAATTGGCACATTGAATGCTTGACAGAACTGTTATATGTACAGGGTCACTAGTTTACATTAGTTTAAGACTATCAGCATCAAGGCACATTTACACATTGCTATGAGTGTGCATTAAATGCTTTCAATTAACACCTGTATGTCATAGTTGCCAACCTTTAACGATTGGCCTTCGAGAGTCTTGGTATAGAGGGGGGCGGGGGTTCCGTGAATCGCGTCATTTTGGCACTGCCCTCTGTGACGTAATTTTAGCTCAGGGGGTGGGCCAAAATGATGCGATTCCCAGAGAATCACATCAAGGAGGCTTCAAATGTGGCCAGATGTGGGAGAATTGTCAGCTCTCCCGGGAGATCGGGAGACCTACCGGGAATTCAGGAGTCTCCCGGGGCATTCCGGGAGAGTTGGCAAGTATGATGTATGTACGTAGATGTATTGTGATCATTCTTTCACAATGGGGGTGAGACCTATTGGTATGCAAACAGCATACACATTTCCTGTATTTGCTTATAGCCTGCACACAGGGATAGCATATAGTTATCTAGCACATGCATTCTCGTGCACTGAGCACAAATACGCAATTAAGAAAATGTTTCAGGTTACAATCCCTTTAAAGTTGAGGACACAAAAACTGAGCCAACATCTTCCCAGTGAAGGTTAAATCTACAGCTTTATGAACAACTGTATTGTACTGAAATGATTTCTTATCACAAATCATATTTACATAGTGCCAGTGATTACATGGTTGGAATGTTCCTGGTCGGTAATTTGTGTCTAAACTGATGACCGCAGGTTCCTGCTATCAACCTGTAAGTGCGGGCAGCAGTTACCGCACAAACAGGCTAGAGAGGATCTGGCTGCTCGCCCTCCGTGGCCAAATTGGACATTAATCCTGTCATCTGGCAGCCAGAATCTTTAGTTTTCTCTTTAAGATGTGTTATACAGAATATGGTAGAATTTAACTAGGTTTTTCATTACAAAAAATTAAAAAAACTAAAACCAAAACGAAATCCTCAACAATCCTGTCTTGCTCTAGTAAACATAATGCAGGGAGTGTAATAACTATTCCCGGTACAGCACGACTCCTGGATATTAAAGAATCAAGGTATGGCCTTATTTTCTCATAAAAGGAAAGTTTTGACTCCCTAGTGATGCAGTAATGAGCCATTAAGGTATCTTCATCATATCTACAGTATGTAGAAGGGCTGGTGCTACCACTAGGCAAACCTAGGCAGTCTCCTAGGGAGCCAGTGTTTTAGGGGGCACCCAACCCACTTGAGTGACATAAAGTCACTCCCCTCACTATATGCAGGAAGGTGGGTGGGAACTGACAGGAAGGGGGATCTGCCTGGGGCACCCAGGGCCCATAGAAATAGACAAGCTAAAAAATGCTGAACTGTCCTAAGAAAGGTGTTTCTGCAGCAATGTGTCCTGCAAACTATAGTAAAATTAAATCAAATTGGTAACTTATTATTTCCAGTGGTTATTTTTGGCAACGATGACTTTGTTAGTGACACTGTCAATGACGATTGGGTCAAATACAGTTTATTTTGCAGCAGTTTCCCCGGGATAAAGCCAGCTTGTGTGTGATGTTATTTTACTGACGTTTTAGGTTGATATTCTTTAGTTAACCAATTTTTGTTATGGGTTTTAGCATCTAATTCTTATTTTTGGTGTTCTGTTTGCATAATTGTAGAGTTACTATCTCCTGTTCTTATAATTGGTTGATATTTTTTTTTTTCTTTTTAAAAAAAAAAAAATAGTTAAGTTGATAAAGTGCTTATTTTTCAGTGGTATTACCGCTAATACTCCAGCACTTGTGGTAACGCATACCGTATCGTCCTCTGTGTCTTACATGAGACACTAGTCCTGGCTTCTGTGTTTGAATATTAGAAAGTCATGTCACAGCTATCAGCTTACAATAACTGGGACTGTGACATTATACTGGGGCAGCACGGTGGCTTAGTGGTTAGCACTTCTGCCTTACAGCACTGGGGTCATGAGTTCAATTACCTACCATGGCCTTATCTGTGTGGAGTTTGTATGTGCTCCCCGTGTTTGCGTGGGTTTCCTCCGGGTGCTCCAAAAACATACTGGTAGGTTAATTGGCTGCTAACAAATTGACCCTGGTCTGTCTGACTGTTTCTGTGTGTGTGTGTGTGTTAGGGAATTTAGATTGTAAGCTCCAATGGGACAGGGACTGATGTGCGCGAGTTCTCTGTACAGCGCTGCGGAATTATATATTATATAATAATAATATAGATACCTGTGAACAATGAGCAATTTTAGTTTGTGGTTTAAAAACCAAAACTAAAGTTAAAATTCTAAACATAAACTACTCTCTGACCAACCAAACGTTCTCAGTACTAAGCTTAGCACTATGCATAATATGTCCTGATGTTTAGGGTACATTCACAAAGGTGGTAAGCCTACAGTATATTACCTCTATATTACATACAGCTGTTGTTAAGTGGAGCAGAATACAGCCCTTTTTAATTTGAATCCCAAGTGCGCTCTGTCTATATTTTATTAGCTGTGTGTAGACAGAACAGACTGCAATATACATACAAGCGTCTCTTCAATAAAAGGTCACACCAGAACGCATACAAAATTAAATTATAAAATAAATGAACAACTCTTAGCAGAATTAATTAGCATGTATAGTAAGCAAACAACCACCAATAATCATTCAGACTGCAACAAATCATTCTGCATCTGGGTATTGTGTGACTGGTAGCTTGTGGACTGTACCAGGACTACCAAACACTCACCGCCACCTTGACCACCCATAGAGATGGGCCTGGACTCAACACCAAAATAAGGTTGGAAACCTCTGTCATACATTCCACAAGCAGAAGTGTGTTATATATTGACCATTTTCTTTCATGTTTTTTTATCAATGACACTTTGCACCTTTAATACAACTTGTTATATTGCAAACTGTGTTGCATATTTATTCACATATAAACACGTACAAGATGTTATTTTTACTCTTCTGAGAATAAGTACCCCCCACTGACTGCCACATGGAACGTGTACCTTTGTGTTTTATTATAGATCACATAGAAATTGTAGGATGAACAATAATATATATTAGTAAAGCAGAAAAAAATCACGTTTGGCATAACAGTCCTGGGCTGAATTTAAATCAAAATCTTAAACAACCAGTTAGGAAATTGCTTAAGGTGATAAGATATAGCAAATACTCTGTTACACAGTGGAAGACACAGGGAAGAATTCATTGCCTGCAATTACGGTAGAAATCTTCTCTATGAGAGGCGTGGAAAAATGAGTGGGAATTTTTGTCAAATCTCTGCCGCAAAGTGTCTCACGCCCATTCTGGAAACTCTTCTTGATAACTGAACCCCCCCCCCAATAGAGTTTTTATTGATCATAAAAGTTTACAACCGTAGTGTGAATGTTCTTTAATGTCATCACAAGCCTACTTTTGTGCAACTACAACTGGTTTTATGGGTAGCAAGGTGGTGGCATCTAATGGAGGAGTTGGATGGATCTGGGACTTTCCTTGTTCACCACAGATTGGGTGTATCAATGTGGCTACCTGTACACCAGCGTGCAGAAATTAGATGTTGTTTTACGTGATGATATAGAGGCATGGAGAGGTGCATGCCTCTTTTCTAAGGGGACTTTACCGTTGCACTTAGACATGAAACTACATTTCTAGGCACACTTTGACCAATGGAATTTCAAGATTCACGCACACAAGCGACACATGTAATACATACATTCCCTATGTCCCCTCACTCCCATGATTAAGCTATAAATGAGAAATGCTGAAATGAATGAAAGAATGGGTTCCTAGTGTTAGTAGTTCAGAATTAGACGGGATAATCTTCTCACTGCATTTCAGGTGTATCTTTACACCCGCAAAGCCTTGTGCAGATTGATTATGTAGGTACACACATAACAAAGCATTGTAGGGCTGCATGTTTTGCGGTTTCTAAATGACTCATACAATAGATAGCACATGCAGGACATTTCTTAATCACACAGAACACAACTTATTAAGTCAATGGTGGAAGTGGGGGTGTATACGGTGGTATGTCATACCGCCACTTCTCCTACTGCCACCATTGTAAAACTATCAAATTCCATTCACTTACATTCACATTACATTTTCTATGCCGCCACTTCTAAATTTCCACTTCCAGCTACTGTCTTAAATCATAATAATTACTGATTTAGTAGAAGCGAGTCCTTAGTGAACCTGACCTTAGTGTATGAATGAACTGTACACTGGCAGCCAGTTTGTGGGGTTCTTGTTACTAGATTAGAGAAAGCAGGAACCTTCAATCTATCTATCCCTGATGAGGCCTGATAAGACTAATGGGTACATTTATCAAGCTGCGGGTGTGAAAAAGAGGAGATGTTGCCTCTAGCAACCAATCAGATTCTAGTTATTTATTTAGAACATTCTACAAAAAGACAGCTAGAATCTGATTGGTTGCTATAGGCAATATCTCCACTTTTCAAACCAGCTGCTTGATACACTTACCCCTAAGTTGCGTTGATGATTTATGCCTAAGGGAGTAGAAGTGTTTTTGCACCTGGGTGTCTGTGGGGTCTTACCTACTCTGTAATACTGTACATGACAGAATGGAAACAAGCAAACATGTTAAGTAAGTTGTAGAGATACGAATAATAGTTCCATATATTTTATGCCAGTTAAGGCCAGGTCACTAATGTCAGTTTCTACATAATGTTCAATATTACCAAGTCTGTACTCTTAACTTTATAACATGTATAATATATTTCTCTTGCAATTACTAATTATTTCTGAATGTATGAGAATTGTTTTACATAATTAGTTCAGTCTGTTTCCACGTAGGAGAAATACACAAACTAATAGTGTGAATATAAACAGTGACAATGATCAGAATATCACTTTGTATGTCGTTTTATAGTCCACGCTGAGCTTGTCACAGGCTGATTTTGCAAGGAATGGTAAATTTTAACTCCAGTGCGTGGGAGGGTCTAACGCAGCCATCGGTGTCAGGGTTATCATGGAGGAAGATAAGCCAGAGCCGGAGGAATTGATAGATCTAAGTGGGTTGTACCAGTCATCGTGCTGGCGAGAGGGAGGGGTACCAGAGGGTAAATGCGAGTGGGCACTTGAACACATGAACTGACCGACAGACGACTGGGGCTGGTAACTTACAGGGGCCATTGACGTGAACCGGGGAATGTGGTTTAGGGTGTGGGGATGCTGGTATTGCCGTGACGCCGGAGACATGGAGCACACCCCCGGGATAAGGTTGCCACAGGCAATCATGCCACTCGCTGTCACGGACTTCTGATTCGTTCTCTCATGTTTGCGATGCTTCGCCCTCCGGTTTTGAAACCACACCTACAATGCAAAGACATTAATTAAATAATACATTGTAAACTCAGGAAATCTCTGGCCAATATTCAAGTTGATGTAGCACAAAAAAGCATTTTTCTTTTTAGATGAACAATTTTAGGTGTAAAGATTCCTAAAAAATATGAGAATGAAAATGAAAATAATGTACAACTGTTACTGGATGAACACAATCTATTGTTTCCATTGTATGGTGCTCCCATTTATTTTTACAAGACTATAATTCTTTTAAAAGCTATGGAATACCCTGTTTCCAATAACTTATTTTATTATAGAGCAACGTTTGTATATTCTGCTATATATGAAATGAAGTTTGAATATGTCACTATGTAATATGGGAATTGCACATGGGAAAAACATGTCTGCAATTACACTCAGCATGCTAACTGTACAGTTTTATTAGTGCAAACTGAGTCACAGTCTTATCTATTTACAATCCAATTATATTACGCTGTGCTGTACAGAGATTATCTAGATACGTTTTTGAACTGCGGGAGAACTACAGGAACACCCGGAGGAAATCAATGCAAACACGGGGGACCTATTTCATTAAGGAGAGCAAAGCAAGAAAAAGGAGTAAGTTTGCTCCTGGACAAACCATGTTACAATTCAAGGGGTGAAAAGTAGTTTATTATTTCGCACCTAAGAAAAATACTGGCTGCTTTGTCATGTAGCACATAAATACTTGATAGCTTTATTTTTATAATGAAATTTAAATGTGATCTAGGATATGCCCTACCCCAACTATAACTCTATCCCTACATTTTAAACCCCCCCCCCCCCTCCAATGCAACATGGTTTTGTTGAGGTGCAAAGTTACTCCTTTTTTTGATTACTTTCCTTAATGAATCAGGCCCAGAGCATACAAACTACACAGATATTGCCCTGGTTGGAATCAAACTTATGACCCTAGTACCATGAGTAGCAATGATAACCACCGTACTGCCATGCTTGAATAGAATGCCCGTTCTCAGACGTATAGATGTATTCTGAAATCTAGTAAGTGACTTCAATAGTAAACAAAGCTGCACTGACATCTACAGTAATATGAGGCAATACAAGGTCATTATTTAGTCTAATACATTACTATGTACAAATACATTAGGGGTCAATACAGAGAACTTTCATGGGAACTTTTTACCCCAAGGACTATACACAGGACACGTGGTCACCCCCTAAGGTTAGAGGAGAGGAAATTTCACAACCAGCAAAGGAAGGGGTTCTTTACAGTAAGGGCAGTCAAGATATGGAATTCATTGCCAGGGAAGGTTGTGATGGCAGATTCAATAGATATGTTTAAGAAAGGGTTAGACAAATTTTTAGCGGAAAAGTGTATCCAGGGATACGACCGTTAATTAAAATGTAGGATAGTAGTGGATATAGGGTAAAAATAGAACTGCAATATTGAGTCTGGGGGGATTTTCACAATTGAAACAGATTGCTGGTTGCTTACTCTGGATCAATTTCAAATATAAGTGCAGGATCGCAGGAGATCCAAAATAGATTGAACTTGATGGACTGGTGTCTTTTTACAACCTCATCAACTATGTTACTATGTTACTTTGTAAATAATGCTTATGTCTATGTTTATATTTATTAAAAGCCATTGTTAATAAACAGTCTAAATTCAGGTGAATAAAAGTGTGAAGAAAATAGCAGAATTAGAAAATATTATTATAATTTAATGACAGGTTATCTGATTTCCCCCACACTGCACGCTGTTCACCTGTATCCTGGCTTCATTCAGCTTGGTGATCTTTGCCAACTCCTCTCGACAGTAAATATCCGGGTAGTGGTTCTTGCTGAACGCTGTTTCCAAATGCTCCAACTGTTCTTGTGTAAATGTTGTACGGTGTCGCCGTCGGGTTGGGGTCGGGTAATGAGGAGGAACGTGTCTGTTGGGTGATAATAATGTGTTGCCGTCTACGGTGGAGACATCAGAAAATGTCTTATATGAACTGTCAATGTCTGTAAAGAAAATGGCTTGTTATTGTAAGTATAACTTGAATATTCTGTTCCATAGCTGCCTGCGCGCTGCAAAAAATTATTTTATTATGGATAGTTAGTGAAAAATTAAAGGAGGACTCCACCCCCCAGAGGACTCTCTTTATCTAAACATAGTTATTTATTTTCTTTGCCCTTGGATATGACAACAGAGAAGCTCAGGCCTGTACTTTGGATACAACTTTTGTGGCATCAATGGGAAGTGAAGATAAACAAATCTATCTGGGCAATAGATATGAAGGTGGCGTTCCACTGTAATAATACATTACTACATGAGAGTATCACTAGGAAAGAGTGAAAGAAGAAAGTAAAGTGTAGGTTTAAAGGAATATATCTGACTTAAAAGCAAAACTTACTATTTAAATTTTTAGTCTTTACAATTATGTAACATTGTGCTTGTAACAGAACAGATTAAGTTGTAATAAAGAATAGTTTTAATTTTTTTGCATACTTACAAACTGTAAGTTAATTTTCTGGTATATTTGTTATAAATGTTTATTAAAACATATGAGGTTATGTTATTGTTCTCAGAGAAGCTTGTCTGACTGTATTTATTCATAGTAATAATAGTTACCAGGTTGTTTACTTTCAAAATACAGACTGTCATAGGGACTAGAACCTCATTGGCCAGGTAGTGCCTCAGTGATGTCACTGGTTCCCGGTGAAATACCTCAGTGATGTCACTGGTTCCTAGTTAAATGCCTCAGTGATGTCACTGGTTCCTAGTTAAATGCCTCAGTGATGTCACCGGTCCTTAGTGAAATGCCTCAATTATGTCACCGTTTCCTAGTGAAATGCCTCAGTGATGTCACTGGTTCCTAGTTAAATGCCTCAGTGATGTCACCGGTCCTTAGTGAAATGCCTCAATTATGTCACCGGTTCCTAGTGAAATGCCTCAATTATGTCACCGGTCCTTAGTGAAATGCCTCAATTATGTCACTGGTTCCTAGTGAAATGCCTCAGTGATGTCACTGGTTCCTAGTGAAATGCCTCAGTGATGTCACTGGTTCCTAGTTAAATGCCTCAGTGATGTCACCGGTTCCTAGTGAAATGCCTCAGTGATGTCACTGGTTCCTAGTGAAATGCCTCAGTGATGTCACTGGTTCCTAGTTAAATGCCTCAGTGATGTCACTGGTTTGTAGTGCAATGCCTCAGTGATGTCACTGGTTCCTATTGAGATGCCTCAGTGATGTCACCGGTCCTTAGTGAAATGCCTCAGTGATGTCACTGGTTCCTAGTGAAATGCCTCAGTGATGTCACTGGTTCCTAGTGAAATGCCTCAGTGATGTCACTGGTTCCTAGTGAAATGCCTCAGTGATGTCACCGGTTCCTAGTGAAATGCCTCAGTGATGTCACTGGTTTGTAGTGAAATGCCTCAGTGATGTCACCGTTCCCTAATGAAATTAATTAAGCATTAAATTACTTTAAGATATTTCAGTCTG
>NC_134404.1:320855707-320923207 GCF_038048845.1 Mixophyes fleayi
GAGAGAACCATGACTTCAATATCTACATGCAGGAAGAAATTTAAAAACAGGGAATATAAGATGGTTGGAATAAAATACATTTATAGTATATTTTATATGATATATATATATATATATATATATATATATATTACATTTAGGGACTATGTAGAGTTTCCTTCTTCTGTCTGTTTTACCCAGTTTGTTTATTAATTTACTATGTTTGTCCCCAATTGTAAAGCGCTGCGGAATATGTTGGCGCTATATAAATAAATGATGATGATGATGTTTGGGTATCCCACCTCCAGTCTTTTATAACCGAGGCAATATCAGAGGCATATTAATAACTAAATTGGAGGACTCTCCCTCCCCTCTCTCAGGATTTTGCATCACCAACAAGAGTCTCCTATGATATACAGGAAATATAAACCGTTATTATTGGCAATAAACTTACCATGTGGCAGCCCATTAAAAAATGCTACGGCCATTGTGTCCTCCCTCGCCCCTCTTTCTATTGCCTAGAATGTTCAATAAAACACTATTTACAAGAAATGATACTGCCTGTTTCTTACACTGGAATGCTGCAGGAAAATGTATACTATGTAGCTGGAGATGAACACTTGAGAAGTAAAACACATTGGCTGCGGAGAGGGATGATTAACCCTTAACATTTCAATCCCGGGGGTCGGTAACATTTTTACAAACACAGGAATGTTTTATTAAATCCCAATCATATATCTTGCACTGAAATGTAACCTCGCATATCAACTTGCCACTGAAAAGCACTTCATAGCTTTTATTCATTTTTGACTCCTTTTTAATGTACAGACCTGGGGGTATATTTACTAAACTGCGGGTTTGAAAAAGTGGAGATGTTGCCTATAGCAACCAGATTCTAGTTGTCATTTATTTAGTACGTTCTACAAAAAGGTCAGCTAGGATCTGATTTGGTTGCTATAGGCAACATCTCCACTTTTTCAAACCCGCAGTTTAGTAAATATACCCCCAGAAGTACATTTTACAAATTAAAAAGTCGCTTCCACATTTTTTCGATTATAAATATTCTGAACCAATTTTTTTCAAGAGCCACGTAAGTCAAGCTTTCCGTAAATTAAGAATTGTTTTCTCATATTTTACATATTCAGTATACAAGTACTTTTTTAGACTTTGATTTATTTATTTTACTTTTACTTTTTATATATTTTATAAATAGAAACCTTAATTGGGTTGTTTTTGTGGTGCTATCGTATTGATAGGCATGTTTGAAACGTTTGATGACCTCATATGTTCAGACTGGACTCATGAGAGCTGCCAGTTAGTTTATTTTACATAGGTAGAGATTTGTTTACATAAGGAAATGTCAGAATATATTCTACTTCTATTTTAATATATGAATTCTGTTATTGAGCCGTCATTGTACGTAGCTAATAAATGTATTCCATGGGGACTGTAAACCACAAAAATGTAAATAAAAAATCTATGTTAACTTGTATGTTCAGCGACTCGACGGCAACATGCTACAATTTCTATTTCATATGTATAAAATTTGTGTTGCGTTCTTCTTGTTGCTAATATAGAGCAAGAATATTTAACCTTTTTGAGTCATGACCCAAATTATGTTTGTGAATCCGCTTCAAAACCAATTCTGTTTCTTAATGATGTACTTTCTTTTAATCACATTACTGCTTCTGTAAATGATGTACGTTCTTGTTAAAGTATGTAATGAATATGACATTTGGAAGCTACGACTGATTCCATTATATGACTAATATATTAATAGGCAGCACAATGTAGGTTATAATCGCAATGTACATGTATTTCTGTGACGGTCTCTATGATATATGATGGTGTAAACGTGTTTGTGCAGTAATATATTTTTATACTGTATTGATCTTGTGTAGACGACGAGTTAAAACGTTATTTCTTTCTAACTGTTTCTCTATGGTTATGAATATTAATATTAGTGTTAATAGTGGCATTATTATTATTATTATTATTATTATTATGTTTAATGAGCCTGAATGCAATGGGAGCTTGCTCCTGCAGAATGTCATAAAGTACTTACATGGATGTTGACTTGATAAGTTTACCTTTTGGGTACTCATGTGTCATCTGTCTTTGCCATTTATGTTTGTGCTCAGATTCTGGCCATTAACCGTGGGGAAAATCTGAAAGTCTTGACAGTAAAGGTCAGCGTTCCTGACAGGGCGAAGGATGCATTCAGTAGGTGGTGTGTGAATGAAAGGTCTGTATACATTCTACTAGAATCCCTTTTTATTCAGCTCGGACTGACAAGCCTCTTCCATGTCCTAGCACATTATACTGAGATTTGCGCCAATACTATTTGTTAGATGGAAAAGCCCTTGTTCCTGTTTTATTGAAGCCTTTTGACTGATTCGGCTCCATGTGTTCTGTGGCGTTGGGATCTGAGAGAAGACAATTCTCAGCAGCTTGCCGACGTTTAAATAATTGAAATCTCCTATTTATACTGTTGTGTAGAGAACAGCTATATTTATGGTGATATGGGGCCGGATTCATTAAGGATCTTAACTTAAGAAACTTCTTATTTAAGTCTCCTGGACAAAACCATGTTACAATGCAAGGGGTGAAAATTAGTTTTCTGTTTTGCACATAAGTTACTGTTTTTTTTCATGTAGCACACAAATATTAACTTTAAATTTCAGTGTACAAAGCTATCAAGTATTTGTGTGCTACATGAAAAAAAACAGTAACTTATGTGCAAAACAGAAAACTAATTTTCACCCCTTGCATTGTAACATGGTTTTGTCCAGGAGACTGAAATAAGAAACTTATTAATTTAAGTTCCTTAATGAATCAGTCCTATGGTGTCCAAGACAATGTTTTATTCACGCGTTTTTTTTGTTTGTTAGTTTTTTAAATGATGGAGCCTTAGAAGTTTACGTCTCTCCGCTGTTATCTGTGAAAGATGGGGAATAGATTCTCGAAAAGACTTTGTGCCCTTATTTTGCCCACAGTCACAGTGATTGCCGAATGATTGGAGTACATGGAACTGAAGGCGTGATATTTTATCATGCTATAACGGAGCGTTAGTCACGCCTTACACTATGCTCTTTTTCTGCCCATAAATTATACTCCATTTTTGGCACCATCTGCCCTTCTCCATTCCAGCTTCATCATCGTACTACACACAGGTGACTTAGACATGCTCTTCCAATGAGCTCTATCCCTCTTACAGCTCTAATATGGTAACAATTTAAGAATTGGAAATGTCACATTTGTGATAACTGGGTTAATATAAACGGTGGCGTAATCCACAGCAGCCAGTCAGATTCTAGCAGTCATCTTTCTAGTAGGCTCTACGGCACCTTGTTCTGACCACCCGTTCTCATGGATGCCTCCGATGGTCTATTCATGGGAGTAAATGTTACTTTTTTTTTTTGTTATTTTTTTTAAATGGGGGGAGAAATATTTATTACACATCTATAAATGTGGAAACTTTGAAAGCTTGTTCTATGCGGCGCTCTGTGAGTTCCGGAGAGACCAGCTGCTTCTAGGTTCCATTCTGCATCAATGTGACCAACAAGACCGAGATATGCACTGATCAAATATAAAAAAAGAATCTTGTGGCAATGACAGGCGTATGTCTTGCTGTTCCCATACCGTGAGAATGTTTGACAGATGTATGTAACATAGTTATCTATCTGCAAACTACTGTTCTCATGGCTCAGCCATCTGGGGCTTGAGCTGCCCTGGAACACCCTAAATTAGGGTTATGGGGCCTGATTCATTAAGGATCTTAACTTGAGAAACTTCTTATTTCAGTCTCCTGGACAAAACCATGTTACAATGCAAGGGGTGCAAATTAGTATTCTGTTTTGCACATAAGTTAAATACTGACTGTTTTTTCATGTAGCACACAAATATCAACTTTAAATTTCAGTGTACAAATAAGCTATCAAGTATTTGTGTGTTACATGAAAAAACAGCCAGTATTTAGCTTATGTGCAAAACAGAATACTAATTTGCACCCCTTGCATTGTAACATGGTTTTGTCCAGGAGACTGAAATAAGAAGTTTCTCAAGTTAAGATCCTTAATGAAATTAGACCCATGGACAGGAAGTCTGACGCATATGTCTCCCATATAACCAAGCCCTAGTCTAAAATATCTTTAGTTGGGATACGTTCCTGGAAGTTGCATAGATTTGTGAAAGTAACTTAGATTTTTTTTGTTATTATATTGCTCTGTATAAATAGCTGCTGCCGCTGACCTTGCATTTTCGGCTTTGCGGTCCTATAACTTGAGTTGGAAATGTCACCTTATGATAAGTCAATCTTTATATTCGTGCAGTGTACTAGGCATGACAATACATGTAATTTATGCCAACATCAAGTTGATTACTATTATACTTCTAGACATTTTCTCTTTGTTACATTATTCCTCAAATTATAGACAGTGTCGCTTACTTTATGTAATAATCTACTCTTAGACAATGTTACACCGTGACAGTTATTGACTTTCAATTATTCCCGTTTTTTGAAGGTGGAGACCAAAGCAGTTTGCAAGACCGGAGCTAATGCAAATACTGCATAATTCTGTAGAAGATTCCTACAAGCGCTTAATTTATCCTCTTCTCTGCAGAGAGTACCGGTATGTAAATCCGTAGAACAAGGAAAGCATGTACGTGCATTGACTGTATGAGGGAATATATGTTTGGCGTACTTTCGCTTTATGCATGCAAGAAAACAAAATTTGCACCAAAGAACGCAACTACATGCAATTCACCTTTGCACGTAAATGACTGCCTACGATTTGAAGGGCGGAATGGGGAGGGGAAAGGCCGTATGCACGTACTCAACGTTCAGTAAGGGTGGGCTGAGGGTTGATTACACGCGCAAGCAGCCAATTCAAGCTCTGGGCATCTCTAAGGTTTGTGTTCTTTGGCAGTGTCATTTACACCAGCTACAGGGGAGGTGCCGATTGATAGTGACGGACACGTAGGTAGGATAGTCAAACGTGTGCAGTTAGGAGCAGCTGTAAAATTAATTCTATGTACAGCACGTGTTGAGAACATCCGGATAAATGTATTTGATGGGGAAATAAATGAATCTGGCCCATAATGTCTTGTAATCTGCATTGTTTTATGTGTTTATTCATTAGATAAATAAACGACATCAATATCTACAGTTCAATAAAGCCCATTTTCATGCTTTTGACATTTGTCTGAGAGATATGGGCGAGACTGAAACTTTCCTTTTCTTATATTCTTGGTTTTAATTCTCATTTAAAGGGAAAGTCCACTTTTGGACAAAACCCCAGTATTGCTCCTACCCCGTGAAGTGCTGGAAGCCAATCATTGTCAGCATTTATTTGTATAGCAGCAGCAAATTCGTAGCGCTTTACAATTGGGGGCAAACACAGTAATAAAACTATACTGGGTAATACAGGCACACAGAGAGGTAAGAGAACCCTGCCCGCAAGCTTACAGTCTGTGGGACAGTGGGAGCTTGATATATGAGGTTAAGTGCTACATATTGTATATTGGTTCAGCCAGAATGCAAAGGTAAAAAGGGCTTTGTGGGCTGTGTGATCCCATCCCACTATCAGCTCACGGTGCCAGAAGAGGGAACCTGTCCTGTCCTTTCCCATTGCACTCAACACCCCGGAGCATACTCCCTCTTCTGTTACTATGATCTCACTGCACCATCGGACCTCAGGTAACCTATTGGAAGAGTAGGGTCTGCCTTTTGTCTGCATTGTTGGGGATCAGGTGCCATATTGTAATTCTGGGGAGTTGTCCAAACTCCCCCTTTGAATTCTAACATAGGAATTGGGAATATTATACAACGCCTATTCACATTGGTTTGTTTTATATTTTAGTGTTTGCGATTAACCCCAATTACTTTTATTTGCTATTATAGTTACATAACAAATGCCAAACTTTTTCGAAGTTCCAAGTGAAAGTAATTCTACAGTTCTCAAATATATTTAAGGCGTGCTATATAATCATTACACAATGCTTTTGGATGATTAACAAGAACGTTACAGCCTTTTCAAAAGGCTGAAATAATTAAAATGTCGTCTGTGATAGAAATATATCCAGTAGCGTAAATACGGTATAAATTGTTTCTGCACCAAATGTTGTTTATCATCAGCTACTCATTCCCAGCCATCAAAAAGATGTTGTAGCGAACGCCACCCAGATTAAAAGCCTCATTGCCAAATACTTCATATATTTGCTCCGTCCAGATGTACAGAACCAAATATTCCTGTTTAAAAGCAGAACATTTCCTTACCCCATAAAATTTAGCCCTGCTGTGATTTAAGAGCGCACTGTGAGCATACAGTACCGGGACACGCCATCCAAGGCTCCCGGTGCCAGCACAATAGTTTATTATCTAGTGACAGGTGGGGAAATATTCACATAGATTTGTGGAATTACTGACCGAGCCCAGGGCCTGTTATTTCATTACATTTCTTCACCCCGCCTTCTAAGATTCATATTGTCTTTCACGTCTGAAAATCTGAGCTTGTTGAACTTGGCACTTGGCAACTTGTTTTTGTAGGATTTTTAGGTAGATAAGATCATGAAGTTTACACTGAAATAGCTTGGCTTTCAATCCGTCAGATCTTGCCATATTAGTGTCCTTTGCTGTGTCAATAATGCTGTTACAGGATACAGGCAGAATTTTTTTTTAGTATACGGATAAAATGTTAATGTGCAATTTGCAGCTATGAACGCTGCAGACTTAAATACTAAAACAGAAGAGAAATATTGAAGGGACATCAATGTATGAAGGGGGTTTTCTCCTAGAGAAGTCCCTTTATGCAATTTACTGTACTTTTCTAGCTTCCTCCTGTGCGTTGTTGCCATTTACGTAGATCACCGAGCAGATCTCTTTACGTAGATCACGGAGCAGATCTCTTTACGTAGATCACGGAGCAGATCTCTTTACGTAGATCACCGAGCAGATCTCTTTACGTAGATCACCGAGCAGATCTCTTTACGTAGATTACCGAGCAGATCTCTTTACGTAGATCACCGAGCGGATCTCTTTACGTAGATCACCGAGCGGATCTCTTTACGTAGATCACAGAGCGGATCTCTTTACGTAGATCACCGAGCAGATCTCTTTACGTAGATCACCGAGCAGATCTCTTTACTCAGATCACCGAGCAGATCTCTTTACGTAGATCACCGAGCAGATCTCTTTACTTTCCTCACCCTTGGGCTAGGTACATAATGAAGAATTTTTCGACCAACGTGTTTTCTACAACGATATTACTAACGACTGAAGGTCCGATCGCTCGGGCGATTCATACCTACACACTAGACACATTTTAAACGATTAACGAAAGACCGACCGGCCGGGCAACGACTTTTAACAGCCATATTGCCGTGTTAAAAGATTTGGTTTTCGTACACACTGAAGCGACATACGTGGTCTCTGTAGCGATATCCCCAAGAATTTGAAAAAATGGGCCGAGCATGTTCATTGATGTTCAATATGTTCATCTAATTACCTATTGACTGATGTGCGGACACCGCACCATGTGGGAGACGTACAGGCCTTAGCAATTTACATTCACACACCCCCAAATGAGTCGCAGCTCGAGGAACTATTGGCAGTTGGTCGTGGATCGATCAGAAATCTATACACAGTACATGATCATAAGGTGATTGGAACGAGATTATTAAACAGTACGACCCATCAAATGAACCAACAATCGTCAATTTAGAGCGACTTTGACCATTGTGTATTTATATACACTAAGCCGACATCTCAACAAATTGTCATATGTCGGCGGTTTTGTACGATGTTTGGACGAAAATGCTCCAGTGTGTACCTAACCTTGTATACAACACATCTCTGTTATATTGTGTACATTCTGTGCAGAGAACAGCCTTGTGACATATCCAAGGGCAACAATACGACTCTCTCTGATTGTATAAGAGACGGCTGAAAACACAGAAGAGAGCCTGGAAGGAATAGCAAAGTATTTAATATAAAGATGCATAAGATCATGTAGGATTCAGTAAATTAATGTATTCTCTGTACAGCAGACGGTAGAGTCATCCTCCCCCAGAGAACACAGTCAGTCTTCAGTTTTCCTAAGTTTGTTTAACATCGGTGGATTTACTGAAGGTTATGTTTGTTCCGTTTAAACAGATTGCAAAATGTTGGTTCGTGCTGGTCTATGGTCCATTTTGTAATAATTATTATTATAGTGCAAAAGTGATGATGTATAAATGAAGAGTTCTGATTTAATCTTTAGTGTTCAATAAGAACATTTCTGTAGGACAGGGAAGAAGACACTCCCTACTGTATAATATTAAGGATATAGGAAGTCAGCTCAGAGATCCGTCACCTGTGTGATGTCATCACGGTTTATTATTAGAAATAATGCACTCCTTAAATAGCAGTAGGGGCTTCTGAGTCTGTATAAAAGCGGTCTGCCTACATTCTCTTGTATATGGTCACAGAAGTCCTCTGTAACTTTTAGTCTCTTTATCATTTACAGTACACTATGCCATATACTTATTTTTGTATAGAACATACAGTTAATATGCTGTGCTGTACATATAGTTGTTTCTGGAAGAGTTAGTTTCACTTCCCAAGCAAGTTTACAGTCCAGTATTTCGTTGCCCAGCAAATTGGGAGACAAAGTGACTTGTTCAAAGTCACAAAAAGCAGGGACTGGATATTAGAACCAGGCTCACCAGCAGCCTCTGTCATTACAGTTAGGCTGGGTACACACCACACGATGCATTATTGTTAACGATTTTGCCAACAACTGAAAGTCCTGATCAGCATGCCGGTTCATGTCTACACACTATACACGTTTTATAAAATTTACCTTCAAATCCTTGCTCTACATCTGTCATAACCATCGGCTGAAAAGATTGTGACTCTGTAAACTCTATGGAGGTCTGCCTTCACTGCTGGGGGCGAGTGCGTACACACTGCAGAATTTGCCCGACATCGTTCCATTGTTTATAGAGATTTTTAGTCCGTTTATAAAATTGAATCAGATGAAACGCTGGGCTTTAAAACGCTAAAACATGATTGTGGCAGTGTGTACAATGTGATATCAGACCTAACGGTTGTTTATCACGTGATTGCCACGACAATCGTGTGAAAAAGCTGTAGTGTTTGGGCAGCTCGGGGGCTTAGTGGTTAGCACTTTTGCCTCACAGCATTGGGGTCATGAGTTTCTTTCCGGACCATAGCATTATCTGTGTGGAGTTTGTATGTTCTCCCCGTGTTTGCGTGAGTTTCCTCCGGGTGCTCCGGTTTCCTCCCACATTCCAAAAACATACTAGTAGGTTAAATGGCTGCTATCAAATTGACCCTAGTCTGTCTGTGTGTGTGTGTTAGGGAATATAGACTGTAAGCTCCAATGGGGCAGGGACTGATGTGAGTTCTCTGTACAGCGCTGTGGAATTAGTAGCGCTATATAAATAGCTGCTGATGATGATGATGTAGTGTGTAGCCGCACTCCTTCTCCTGTGAAACCCCCACATGAACACCCTGCATGCAGTCACATTGATCATCAATGATGCCTATTCTTTAAGCGTTCCCATCTGCTCATGACATAATGTTGTTGCCACGGCATTCTATTATGCCAATATGCTGTGAATAAACCTGCTAGGGCATCAGTTATAAGACTTTGTTACTATGATGGATTGTTACGCTTTATCAATGGGGTGATCTTCAGCTTTAAACAAAATGTCTTAAACTGCTTGTTTTTATTTTGTATTCTGACAGGTCAAAACTAACTTCAGAAGCCGAGAAAGAGTCTATTATGATGTTTGGGCGAAACTTGCGTCAGTTGCTCCTCGCGAGCCCGGTTAGAGGACGAACTATAATGGGTGTGGATCCTGGATATAAGCACGGCTGTAAGCTGGCCATCATTTCACCCACCAGTGAGTGTTCCCATTATCATTGTACTCATTGACGAATGGCATATACACCCTTGACAGCAGAGGTGATGTACTGATATCCGCTCTGGGCAAGTAGATGCTTGCAGATCACATTTCCAATGGAATAGATATCTAGGTCACCTATCTTAATACAAATTTCCTTCTGTATAGTGTCTCTCTGGGTCTTGCGCTCCCATAGAGCGCCAACATTTCAGGGGGCGCCTTAAACACGGGTGGTATCATGCCACTCATTTGGTGATTTTCTTATCCATGGCACCCCTGCATTAGGCTCCTTCTGCATCATGGATTTAATTAAAACTAAATTTAAATGTCAGAGGCTGGGAGTGTGAACCCCTCCCTCACCACCCCTCTCGCCCCACCACCCCTCTCACCCCACCACCCCTCTCGCCCCACCACCCCTCTCACCCCACCACCCCTCTCACCCCACCTGCTTGTTCCACAAAGGTAAAAAAGCTGTAGGAGGGGTATTCTGAGGGGACAGTGAGGAGAGGGGGGCACAGTGCCTCAGGCTGGAGCCCGGATGCTCTAGTGTCAAATTAACTAAATGATTTTACTCTGCTGTGGCTTTAACTTAAATTCTTCATGAGTCCCATTGGAATTGCTTTCCTTTAGTCTGAGTGTACAGACTTCCCGTCCCATCCTGGCTCTGTTTTATTATGTAATCATCAGTGTTTCTGCTTTGTTTGTCAGAGTCCACTTTTGGCTCTCGCACCTTTGCTTCTGTCTATTCCCTTTGTCCTTTCCTGAGAAGAAACGGAACAATGAAGGACTCAGATTGAAGATTTGTATTGAAATTAATGTGGCTTCTCAAAGCCAAATTTCCAGAGTAGACGCCAGAGGGAACATAGGGTGAGCACACAGCTGAGGAGAGAAGGGAAACAGTGTTTCCCTGAGCAAAACGATGAGCCTGCAAATATTTTTGTCAGGGCAGTGCATATAGACATTCTTATTTGTGTACAGTTGTCAGTCATGTGCATTTGTGTTCCCTAGATCAGATCCTCACCACGGATGTTGTTTATTTGCACATGGGACATGGGCGCGGGATGCACGAAGCAGAGAAAATAAAACGACTGTTGCTGCATTTCAGGTAAGATCATTTTATTTGTCGGTTCTTGTTATTTCACTTTCATAGAATGATTTCACGATATCAGCAGAGACTGTTACTGTGCCCTGCACTGTGTGTGCTAAACTTTACCTTTTATACTTTCGATAATGATCACAGTCATACTAATATAGTTGAGCTTGGACGGACTCCAGCAGCATACGCAGAGGTATTCTCAACGGCCTAATAAGTGCTAACATGATAAAACAGGGGTTGTTGGGGCGTATATCTACGGCGGGTGTGGGCCTAATTCCCTGTTGTCATATGAACTCATATGGCATACTTTCCCAGAATGCCCGGGAGACTCAAGAACGTCTAGGAGGACTCCCGGGATAGCAGCGCAACCTCCCGCATCCTGCCCACTATCCTAGTGAAGTGAGTGGGTACAGGGATTTATGACGCCTCATGCTAGGCCCACCCACTGCTGTTTTAGTCCGCAAATTGCGGGATTGAGCAGCAGGATCCCCCTCAGGGGAGTTTTAAAAAATGTTACGACCATTAAAAGTTCCGGCCATTACGGGATCATCGTGGGACATCACAGGGATTGCCTTTATCATGTTAGTTCCGCATCAATGCATGGGAGATCTGAGTTATACTTACCACTCCATGCATTGCTAATAGATCCATCAAATTAATGTATCTCTCTATTCTCCTTTATATCCCTGTATTTATACCACAGGCACACTTCTGATTGCTGGTATAAATACATAGGAACGATCTAGTAACTGTTGCATGAAGGCACATCCGAGCCAGTAAATTAAAATGTGGTAGTAGCCCTGACCCATCTCCGTCCGGAATAATCTCTATAAATAAATGGTTATGTAATGTATAATTGAGATTTCCATGGAGAGTCCCTGTAATACTTAATCTCTACCCACCAAGCACCAGACAGCTGCAGCAGTGACACTGACGAGTACAAGCGACGTCTTCGCACATTTTCTGGCTGATAATTAAAAATAGGTTAATTTTCTGGGCAATACATGATAGATAGCACAGTAATAATTAATTCTGAGGTCATTATCATGTTTTCAGGGCAATACCTATCAAACTGAAGTTGCTGTAGGGAAGATTGGAGAGAGGCTAATTGATCAATTATATGTTAATTGAATTGATCTGTAGTTTTGTGGGTAATTGTGTTTTCTGAATACGGTAGTGAGAACTAGGTCAGTGTAGATTCACTTGTTTAAAAATGAATCATGGAGATAATTAGTTTGTATTGCTACTTGCGTATGATGGTGAGAACATCTTCAGTCTGTTTTTTATGATAATTTTTTGGGAAGAAAAAGAAAAGAGTGAAACCTTGTCAGTGTCACGTATGAAACTGCAGCATTGTGAGCTATTTATTACAGAATCTGTGTCTTATGTGGCATGAAGCAGCAGATCGTAGCAAATAAGATATAGGTATGCACCACATTAAGAACCATCTGCACTCTACACAGAATAAGGTGCAGGTATCCCCCAGCATTCTACACAGAATAAGGTGCAGGTATCCCCCAGCATTCTACACAGAATAAGGTACAGGTATGCCCCAGCATTCTACACCCAGAATAAGGTACAGGTATCCCCCAGCATTCTACACCCAGAATAAGGTACAGGTATCCCCCAGCATTCTACACCCAGAATAAGGTACAGGTATGCCCCAGCATTCTAAACCAAGAATAAGGTACAGGTATCGCCCAGCATTCTACACCCAGAATAAGGTACAGGTATCGCCCAGCATTCTACACCCAGAATAAGGTACAGGTATCCCCCAGCATTCTAAACCAAGAATAAGGTACAGGTATCGCCCAGCATTCTACACCCAGAATAAGGTACAGGTATCCCCCAGCATTCTACACCTAGAATAAGGTACAGGTATCCCCCAGCATTCCACACCCAGAATAAGGTACAGGTATCCCCCAGCATTCTACACCCAGAATAAGGTGCAGGTATCCCCCAGCATTCTACACAGAATAAGGTACAGGTATCCCCCACCATTATACACAGAATAAGGTACAGGTATCCCCCAGTATTCTACACAGAATTAGGTGCAGGTATCCCCCAGCATTAAACACAGAATAAGGTACAGGTATCCCCCAGCATTCTACACCCAGAATAAGGTACTGGTATCCTCCAGCTTTCTACACAGAATAAGGTCCAGGTATCCCCCAGCATTCTACACCCAGAATAAGGTACAGGTATCCCCCAGCATTATACACAAAATAATGTACAGGCATCTCCCAGCATTCTACTCAGATTAAGGTACAGGTATCCCCCAGCATTCTACACAGAATAAGGTACAGGTATCCCCCAGCATTCTACACAGAATAAGGTACAGGTATCCCCCAGCATTCTACACAGAATAAGGTACAGGTATCCCCCAGCATTCTACACAGAATAAGGTACAGGTATCCCCCAGCATTCTACACAGAATAAGGTACAGGTATCCCCCAGCATTCTACACAGAATAAGGTACAGGTATCCCCCAGCATTCTACACAGAATAAGGTACAGGTATCCCCCAGCATTCTACACAGAATAAGGTACTGGTGTGCACCATATTAACTTCTTTCAGCTCCAACATACCGTACTTAACAGTCATAAACATGATCATTTTCTTCTCCATTGAAAACATTTCCCTATTCTATTCCCATTTAATGTGTCTCATCGTTTTCTTTAGAGCTGGTACTTGACCAGGAATTGCGCTACTCTTTCCTAGGTTCTGACTTCTCTGATACCTATTACTTGGTGTATTTCATTAATTTTTTTTAAATGTTGAATGAAATCCCAGCCATAAAATTCCTCTGTTTCCATTTAGTTTTTGTTGCTCTATTTATTACTATACAATTTAACATTTGCTCAGAAATCCTGTACCTGCCCCTCAGTAGGAGAATATAATATAACTTTGTTTCTCTTCTCCCCCTCCAGCTGTCACACGGTGGCTATCGGTAACGGAACGGCATGCAGGGAAACCGAGCGATACTTTGCTGACCTAATTCAGAGACAATTCTTTGCACCTCTGAATGTCGTCTATTGGTAAGAATAGACTTAGTTATGTCACATTCCAACTTTTCTGTTCTAATAAATAGGACATTGTTTTGCCAAATTATAATTTTACAGACTTGCTTGTCAGAGCGGTTTACTGTTTATGAATAAAGCTCTAGAAATGCTGCAGATAGACAGTTAAAAGAACATAATATAAGTATAATTCCATGTTTTTCCTCAGTATCTTTAAATAGCAATCCCCCATCACCCTGATGGCACTTTCCTAAATGTATATAATATGTTAATTTTGTATTTAAGTATTTGTACTTACATGCCTGCATTCAGCCTCAATACAGTGTAATGTAGATGGTTTCAATAGGGGCCTCCTTGAAATTGAAAATCTTTTTCATCTAAAGTTTGTTGCATTCACAAATGCAGGCCTGGTGGCTCTCCAGGGGTTTGTGAAACTACAAGTTCCAGCATACTTTGCCGCTGATAGCCAGTTAATCGCAAGCAGGGCATGCTGGGATATGTAGTTTTACAGTACCTGGGGAGCCACAGGTAGTCCAGACCTCTTCCAATGCATTCGACCACATTATTTTCTTTCTTGTTCTTATTATTATTATTAATTTTTATTTATAAGGCGCCACAAGTTGTCCGTAGCGCCGTACAGGGACAAACGAATTACAATACAATGGGAGACAGCACAGTACAGTAAACAGTAAGCACAGTAACTCAGTAAGCTCAATGCACAGCTAGGGAGGCGGGGGAAGGGAAAGGGAGGATCCGCAAACGACGGAGCCCAAGAAGGAGGGCGCGGAAGACAGGGAGACCCCCAGAGGGGGGAGGAGGGAGCGAGACGGGACAGGGGGTGGAGGACCCTCGAGGAGGAGGGCTAAGTAGCTGGAGAGCAGAGTTAGAAGTGGTGGAAACAGGAGGAGAGATGGCCCTGCTCAGAGGAGCGTACAATCTAAGGGAACACATATTGGAGGATGGTTTATGTAGATGTTACATTGCTGCTGTTTTTGGTGACATGGATGATTTGTGCTTTTAAATCCATCTTTTTTAATGTATTAAAATTCTGGCTAGAGCGCAGATTCGGCATTAGAATGCTTGTGGGACTTAAAGTCTGAAGATTTTTCGTTTTATACCGTTATGTTTTCTTTTCCTTATTATAAGCATTTAGATATACTCTGTTTAGAGACCAGAATAAACGCCGGTTGGATTGTCGCATACATCTTTCTTCTCCATGGCGTTATTTCTTAAGCTGCTAAGTCAGGCCGAGAGATGTCTGGTGTGCAGGAGCCTCACCTCGCGGCCTGATCTCCTCCTAGATTATTTACTTACTGATCACACTAAAGACTCTACATATGTGAGAGATAATTGTGCAGCATATGCTGGGAATAGTACTACTGGGAAGGGAGGGCATTTAGTAAACTTCTTAAATAAAGTGGAAATCTCTTGAAGTATAAACACTTGATGGATTTCAGGTATATTATTTAGATTAGGAGTCATCGAAGGGCTGTCAAATTTTTGCCCGGTGGGCGAGACTCGACCCAGCAGCCTTTTAGGAACATTTTAAGGGAAAAAAATGCAGATGGCCCAGTAACCCATCCCAAGGTACCCTCTATGGGACCCCCTGCCCAGCCTGCCACTGTTAGGAATACATGGTCTTTCTTGTGAAATGTTTCATGTTCAGTAGAGTGCAAATTAGCAGTTATATGCAAAGTTAAAATTAAAGCTAAACATATCCTAATATGTGTTATCTATATACAAATATAATATTATAAACTAGCAGGATGGGGGCCAGTCGCCAGGTCCCTAAACAGCTGGAAATAGCTATAGAAATACAACTGTGTACAGGATAAGAATAAATTGTGATATTTTATACATTTTTCTCTTAATAGTTTTATATGTTTTAGAAATTGTTATATGTTGTCCCTTTATAGAGCTGATTAAATACAGTTGTTGTTTTGTACATGAGAGCTCTGACTTCCGGTGTGGTTTCATTACACTTACAAGAGGACTTCCCG
Organism: Mixophyes fleayi; assembly: GCF_038048845.1. Taxonomy (NCBI): domain Eukaryota; kingdom Metazoa; phylum Chordata; class Amphibia; order Anura; family Limnodynastidae; genus Mixophyes; species Mixophyes fleayi. The sequence continues at coordinate 320,871,712 of NC_134404.1, forward strand.
TTCTGCGGGGCTATCCAAGCTTTCAATGGAAATGGCCGCATTTATGTTCTAAATATATGTTTTCTGGCCAGATGATAGTAAATAAAAGTTATATTTCAGAGTGTTCCCCGACAGTCCCCGGTTACTGTAGGTAAATGGGGCATGACCTAGATTGGGCTCTGGTCATGTGAGGATACGGTTATAGGGATCAAGGTCGTGGCCTGATCCGCTCAGGACATGTCCCAGTTTTTTCATGTTCTATTTTGGAATGTTGAGAGAGATGTTTTCAGACACTGAAGAGCTGATGTTCTAAAGTGTTTGTGTTCATTTTCTACATGTAGCTGTTACTAAAAACCACATTAGCCTGAAACACAATTTTATTCACCTATGTGAATTATTTTAGTGTTTCTGTAAAATTGACTTCACAGTATTTTTATTCTTAAAAGCAATGGTGGAAGTCGGGGTGTATGTGGTTGGTATGTCATACCGCCAATTCTCCTACTGGCTTCATTGTATTGCTATCACATTCCATTCACTTACATTCTCATTACAGTTTTTCTGCCACCAGTTACACTTCCACCATTGCTTAAAACACTTAGACACAAAGCCTGAATAATAAAGTCATAAGAAGCAACTTCCATGTTGTTATCGGTCACAGCCAGAGGCGGCACTAAAGCTGTAGCACCGAGACCAGAAGGTGAGGGTGACCTGGCGATGGTGCTCTAACTGCTATGCTGCCCCCTCATGGTGCAATGTGAGAGTTGTGCGCTTCTAGTGATCTGTAGGCAGTCGGAGCTCACTATGCAAATATACTTATTAGTACTGCTGGATTTGGTGCCAGAACAGAGTGACAGTGCCAGAGGTGAATACGTGGACTATTATAGTGGCATGGAGCTGTATATGGACTGTTAGGATGACATGGGCCCGTTTGTGGTGGGCACCTGTCTTTACAAGTGGTAATGCGAGTGATATACATGCATGGAGATCTTATACTGTGCATTGTACTATGTATGATGGGCCTGCTCTGTTTACAGCTATATGAAGTGGGCAGGAGACTTTTAGGATGGCATGGGCCTGTTTGTGTTGGGCACCTGTCTTTACCAGTGGTAATGCGAGTGATATACATACATGGAGATCTTACACTGTGCATTGTACTATGTATGACGGACATGCTCCGTTTAGAGCTGTATGAAATGGGCAGGGGACTGTTTGTGCTGGGCATGGTGCCGTATAGGATGAGGTTATACAGTTGGCTTTGCTGTGCATGGTATATATGCATTTGAATACTTTTTAATGACAGTAAATTCTTAATGTTAATGTCTAGCACAGAGTGATATCTGGTTGGTAAAGCACATTGTGCTATTTGCCACAACAAACCGTCCAATATTACTGGTATTTTGAGCAAAAAAAAGTGAAAAAGCGACAGTAAAAACAATGGCAGAAATGAATTGTCAAAATTTAATTTTTATCCCTCCGTTAGTCACCAGTGACCAGTGTGTATATAACCAAACATGGGGCAGCTGGGGAGGGAGGGGGGGGGGGGGGGGGGTGAACTCATCTATGTAGACAATTCATTATAAATAAGGTATTAAAAGCTTTCATATCTCCAGGGGTTTCAGTGTGGCTACCAGATCAGCTAATTGTAACAGGACACAGGGATAATATGCTGCGGGATTACATTTCAGTTCCTCGGATATATGCAGCATGCCTCCAGTCACTGCCAGGCAAGCAGTTATCTGGACAGACTGCAATGTAGCCAGACGGCTGGTGGTTTTATGTGGCTGATCTGACAACCATTAGTATGGGGACTATACAGTCTTGTATTGAATGCATCTTGTGTCGTGCATATTAACTGCTGCTTATTGAAACATTTCATTGTATAACGGGAACCTTATTTCGTTAAGTATTTCCATTTGTTACAACGAACAAGAACTTCAATATTGAAGTAAAATGAAATATTGGTTCACACATAGGCATTAAATAGAATAGTGACATCTTGTGGTCGCGTTATTATAAAAAAACAAAACCTGCCATAATCCTGGAGTTGCAGTGCTGAGCAGTAACTGGTGTTTGAGACATCTCTCACTCGTGGGAGTACCATTGTTTTACTCCAGAAGTAAATTAACAAGACAATCATTGGTGGTAAGGTTTGTAATTGTTCGGCGTAATGTAAGTTTGATATTATCTGCTGGTGAAGGCAGGTTCCAGCTGTACTCAGTGGAGATTGTATGCCATTAATGTTAATGAATGCTGGATTATTTCATACAGTTGAGAACACACACAGAACTCAGATTGCACATCAGCCGGTATATAGCAGATCTCCTCATTCTGCAGCGTATTACTATGGAAAGTGGCTTGTTCTGTGGCTGATGAAAGTTTTATTAGACTTCAGCTTCCAGTAATGTCTTCTCACCTGACTCACCCTGACAGGGCTTCTTCATCCTGTCAATACTCCAAGTGGGAGCACCCACAGGTACCTGTCACCTTTAGGCCTGCGAGGTGTCAAACTAGCTTTTCTCTCCTCTCACCGGTGTCTGCGGACGGATATTTCTCCCCAGGACGAATCCTCCTCCGATCGCAGAGTCTGGCACTGGGTTGATGTAACAGGCTGTGAGGTTTGCTCTTTTCAAACGTTCAGTCTCACTGCAACCTCTGTGTGGCTCTGACATGAGCACACGCTAGCGTTGTCTTTCCTGCCTCCTAGCATCACGTGTGAAGCTAAAAGTCTTTGACACCTGCCATTTGAACCTTTTTCCTACTGAAAAATGTCATCATTTTCAGACAAGCTAAAGACAGATAACTGATTGTTCTCCCCCCTTGTAAGGATGTTCTCAGGGCATGGGTTATAGATGAATGGACAGGAGACGCAGCAAGCCGTGTTACTGGACATCACAACACGTACAGCACACGTAGTCATGCCTTCACTAGGCCGAGTTACTCTGCACACATCCAGCTCGGTGTTTTGTGATTCGAGCTCTCCAGTGCATGTCGGCTTCGTCCGTCATAGAACACATAGTCACACTGTATTACCACTGACATATATGTAGACGCTGACAGGTGTTAGAAACAAGTGCGGTCACGTCTTCTGAATACTTTCTGCAGCATTTTGTTGCTGTTTTAGATTTTCGTCAAGCTGTTGGATGGGATTGTTACATATTCTTATTTGACTTTACAGTAAGTTTTCCAGCATATAACACATTCATCTAATGTGTCCCTATTTAACAGGAGAGTCCCAGTCTTTTCCACTGCAGCTCTATAATGAAATGACAAGTTTCCCAGACTCCTCCTGCACTTAGATGATCAGTAATAGTAGGATAGGTTTCTATATCTGTTTCACTGAATCTCGCCACCATAGAGTGAGCAAACTGCAAGCCACATCCAGTAATGTAAATTATAGGTTACAACCTGTGGGTTGGATCAAGTCTGGTTGTTCTTTATATTAGGAACTACCTCTTTTCTGGTCTCAGAACAACGACACAGCGACATAAGTTAGGATCTAAATATACAGGATACAATTTACTGTACTTATTTTATCAATAAGTCACTGGTCTGGATTAATGATAACTTCACCTTTCAATAATATCTGTGTTAAAGTAATTATGTCTAAGACACACCTCCCAACTTTTGCAGTTTTTAATTTGGAACAGTTGCGTGCCTGCCCAACCCCCTTCTACTTCCCTAAAAACACCCTCTCGGAGCCATGCGCCTACTGAAAGGTGCTCAGTGCACATCTATCAACTGTCCGGTGACGGGACTATAGTCTTGATCCGTGGGATGGTCGGGACTCTCTCGACTAGATCGGGAATGTTGGGAGGTGTCATTATTATATCCCCAGAAATACATTTTATAATTTTATATATTATATCCCAAGAACTGATTCTTTTTTAAAGGTCCCCGTGCTGGTTGTGGAAGTTCAGCCCTCAGTGACATCACTGCACCGTGTACAATGATTTCAGTAATATACTTCATCTCCCAGCACTGTAGAAGGGGTATTGTCAATTTACACAGGACATCCCCAGCACGGTAAGCATGTATGCATCAATTTAGCAGAACTAAACTGTTCCTTCACTCTCCCGTGACATCATCTGCTGCCTGCACTCTGTGTGGAGCAACAAGTGCTTGAATCCTACTTGCATAGAGAACGTAACACACAAATGAGGTTGTATTAAAGGGCGAAGTACTTACAGTCCTAGGGACACAGCAGACCTAACCACATCTTCCACACTAAAGCCCACAGACACAAAGTCGTATTTATTTCAAATAACTTGTCTAAAAGTAGAAATGTCATTTATCCTGCAGCCATTGTGTGGGATAAGGCAGTATCAACACTTAGAGGAGTACAATCGGGTCAAAATAATCCTCACCCTGATCCACCCTTCCCACACCCACATTTGCTGAAGAATTCACCCACCTTCCCATCAGGGCCATCTTAACTGTATTATGGGCCCCTGGGCAAAGCAGTGCACTGGGGCCCCAACCTACACAACCAAAATCAGTGGTTAAACATTAAAAAACATGCAGTACAATGCTTACCTCACTGTTTTATCCAGCGGAGGAGCGTTCAAAGGGCGACATATAGTCTGTTCATAGTACTTCACAATCGCTGAGGAGGAAACTGTTGAAGTGGGAATAAAAAAAGTGATAAATGGCCAAGTTACCCATCACACCACTCCACATGCCATCAAACCTAACTAAATGCCCCTTGCATGCCCATCAGCTCTCTCCATATGCCCCTTACATCCACATTAGCTGCTTTTTCTTCCCTTTCTATCTCCCCTGTTTCACACTCCCCCTTCACTCACCTTTCTATTGCCTTGTTTCTTCTGAATTCTTCTCTTCTTCTGTCTTTACTCGCCGCCTTCGCGGCTTCTCTCTCTGCGCTCTTCATAGAAAATGTCAGGTGTGATGACGTCATGCCCTACATTCAGTGCGAGCGCGGTAGTGAGGTGGGGAGAAGGGAGGGAGCCGGATCACTGTCGGCCATGGTGAAGGAGTTAAAAAAAAACCAACTTCTTCCGGGCCTTTCCTATGGGGCCCCCATGCCCGTGGGGCCCTGGGCAGTTGCCTAGTGTGCCCATGTGGAAAGACAGCCCTGCTTTCGATAAGCCCTGAATCAGAGCCGTGGGGCTGAAATTCAGACAGCTGCGTTCCCAAAGAGCCTGGTAATGCAATAATGTGGATAGGGTTTGTGTGGGGTTTTGGCAGATTGTAGGAGAAGCTTATTTGTGTCCTGATTTTCCTTTTTGAAGAATGCAGCTTTTTGGTTATGATGATTCTTTTTCTTTAGTATGTTGTTTTTTCTAAGTGCAGTTGTCACTGTTTATGCTGCTGACCATGAAAACCATCAGAACAACACACTAAATGCGCTCAAAACAGCGCAAGCTGTTCTAATATAAAAGATTGCAACATTCAAAAATATATTTGTTTACACAGCAGATTTTAAAATAACATTGTTGATCGTTGTTCTTTTATAGGAGAATACAGTCTCAGAATAAGATTTAGCTAACAAATCATGCTGTACTCCCGGCTTTTTACCAAGCTATTATTTTCACTGTGCAGAAAAGTTGAAATATACTGAATATAGCAAACACTCCCATTATAAAGTGAATATATAAAACAATTCTGGGTGCAAGATAAGGTAACCAAGAGAAGAAAGGACATAAATAAAATAAAAATTATGTTTATAAACAGATGTACATATGAAATCAGTGCACTGAAATACAATTAAAATTGCTACTAATCAATGTATAGACAAATAGACAATGGTTAATCAATAACCGTTATGTAATATACGTCTTGCTATTGCAGGTACGTATGCAAAATATATAGACATGAAACAAGACCCAAGTGGGAAAGAGAGAGTTAATATGTGATCTCAACAGGGATAGCTACTAATAGCCTGTAGGTACATACAGTTGTGATGTTTCTTGGTAGAGCTCCCATTATAAAGATATCTCCTGGAGAAGCCTACACAGGTAGGGGCCGGACAGAACATAGATGGAAATAAACAGCATCTATTGCCCCAATCATCTATGTATATGTCTCTTGTGCAGAGGAGAGTATTAACTGTGTATCTGCCTGAGACAAGTGGATGGTCTTTAAAAAAAAATAAAAAAAAAATAATAAAAAAAATATTAATAGTTAAAAATAAATAAATCTGTTTTTTGTAACCTTTGTGTTGTTTATTATTTGACCACTAGGTGGTACTAGTGTTATAGTTTTATTTGTTCTATAGCGTTTTTTCCCCACTTGTTTTTAGCTGTGTGAAATGTTAGCAAAAATGCAACTGCAGCCCCTTGATTGTTGAAGAGAGTTGGGATAAATTATACAGAGAGTCATCTGGAGAGCGCATTTAGGAAGACATTCACTGTGATTGTTAAAACGAAAGTACTTGTGCTTATTCTTTTGTGTTGTTTTTTATCTTGTCTGAATGGAGTTGACTGTGCACTCTCACACACGTATGTATGCCGTATAAAGTTTACATTTTCATTGAAACAAAATTCAATATTCCTAACTGTTGAATTGTAACCAAAAGACTGTTTAATTGTTCACTTCATGATCTCTTTTTTTAAATATCAGTGTTACATAGTATCTGCTAAAATATTGAACACCATCATTCATATTATGTATAATTAAAAATATATTTCACATTTAGATTGTAGTAGTAGTTTATAGTTTTAGGCTTTTTTGTGGATAATCTAAATTTATAATGTTGTATTGTTGGAGATCAATCTGTTTTGTTGTCGTTGCTTTTCCCTAGCGCTCAGTAATCTGGCACTTTCCACTTTGTTGCAAACTATAGGGGCTCAGTATTATAACTCCGGTCAGGAACACATTGGCGTGCATTAGCGTTTGTTACTACGGTTGTCACATGTTTGGAGCGCACTTGGACCTCTCTGTAGGCTTCCACAATACATTTACCCCTGGTGGAGGGTGTGGACTAAAACGGAACCCTACACAACGCTAATAGCAGTGTTAGTAGGTATGGTGAAAACCGCTAATACTACATGTATGTGAGGCCTATGTAACCTGAGAGCAGTTATATGATGGATTGGAGCAATAAATATAAAGTGAAGGTGGGAGATCTGTTTGTTCCTGAACAAACTATCTGATAATCTAATTATTGGTTCTATCTCTGATTCCACTAAATACTCCGATATCAGACTTGAAATGGAATAAAGCAACTTATTAATCTAAAACCAACAGTCGACACACGTAAGGTCCGGCACACACACTTAGGTGGTCTGGCAGATCTGTTAGAAACCTCTTGTTGAGTTGAACGATTACCACATACATGTCCAAAGGCAATTTTTTTGTGGTTGAGTTGATTTATTTATTTTTTATAAAAAAATGAGTTAATTTGTCAAATCTGCCCGTGATGATCCTAAATAAATCCTAAAGAAAGACAACTTCATTTTTATTGCTTGAAAATTAAACAGAGACATATATTTATTAACAAATAAAAAGACAAAATGAATAAACATTTTATTGCAGTGTGCCTTAAAATATTGTCATTCCAATATAAACTGATGTAATTCATTTGGTTCTAATATTAATTGATAAATACAAAATGTTGACATAAATATAAAATGGTACCACAGAGCAATATAAAGCGGTGTATAATCATGTAACAATGTAAAATGATTTGCAGTTTTCTCAGCATTATGTTTTTTTATATTTCTTCCTGTGTTGAAGATGTTCAGGGGATGTTATGGGTTAAATATATTTAACCATTTCTGGTTTCAGTAAAAATCTATTAGTTGACTTTAGGGTTTAGTTGGCCTCATCCTACGATGTTTAAGAATTATTATAAAATCGAAATACAAAGTTACATTGTCATGGATTCAGAACAGTGATGGACAACAAGTGGCCCTCCGAGCCTCCACCTGTGGCCCCCAGCTCCTTCCTGCTTTACTGTCACATATAGCATGTAGCCCTTGTTCAAAACGCTGCTGATATGTTATTACAGATAGGTGTCTCTTTATATGATTAAATGTATTTATACTGCGCTTAAGGCTAATGTGCGGCTCTATCCCTGATTTAGAACCTTGCTAGGTTATCTTTAACAACAAGAAATAATTTTGAAAGTCGTGTAACTCAGATCTGTGTCTCGGGCAGATTTCCTGCTATGGGTCAATATGCCGATGTCCCTCTCTCCCTCAGGACACAATGTGTAGCTGTTTTATGGCCAGGATCTCACGTGAACCTAGTGTCAGTCTGGCTGTATCATCAATATTGAAACAGAAATGTAGAATTTGACAACAGAGAAAAAAACCTATATATCCATCGGCTCTGGACTGGGATTGGTTGTTGTGTGTTCTTTTTAGATTTCATTAGAACTTTATTAATACTATAATTTCTTTTATATCACCTGTGCCCTCTAACCTGTACATGTTCAGCTCTTAGTATTTCCTAATATAATACAGCTCACACACCATTTTAGTTGCCCATCTCTGAATTCTCTGTTTCTGTATTCATTGTGAATGTCTTTTTGTAGTTAGAGCCCCCAGAACTGTACACAGTACTCAATGAGAGGTCTCTTCAGTGACTCGTGAAGTAATAATATAACCTCCCTCTTACTGCTACCAATATCTTCCTATACTGCCAAGTATTCTACGGACTTTCCCTCCACTATTCCCACAGTATACACTGCTTACTTACCTGCTGTCATCTGATACTAGGGGCTAGATTTACTAAGCTGCGGGTTTGAAAAAGTGGGGATGTTGCCTATAGCAACCAATCAGATTCTAGCTTTCATTTATTTAGTACCTTCTACAAAATGACAGCTAGAATCTGATTGGTTGCTATAGGCAACATCCCCACTTTTTCAAACCCGCAGCTTAGTAAATCTAGCCCTAGGACTACAAGGTCCCTGTCTTGTGTTATTACATCACATTCCTTCTGTGTTCTGCTTTAGGATTTTGTGTAGCTCATTCATTATTGTACATTTAAGATTTGATGGTTTAGTCCATTCTTCTATTTTCTCTAAATCACTATGCTTTTGACTTACCTCTTTTTTCGGTATCCACCCTGTTACAAATCTTTGTTTCAAATGCAAAAAGACCCTTCCCGCAAGTAATATCACTAATGATACATTACACGGGACTGATCCCAAGGTCATCCCTCTCTCTGAGCTTACACCATTGAGTGCAGCTCTCGGTCTCCTGTCCTTTAGCCAAAGCTTTACCCATTTTGCTGTCACTTAGTCCTATCCAAGGCTTTTTGGTTTTAGGTATACCTAATGAAATGCCTTTAAATAAAGCTATAGCCTCTCACTAGTTAGTGAGTCAAAAAAGACCTTAGTCTGTATGTTAGGGAATTTAGACTGTAAGCCCCAATGGGGCAGGGACTGATGTGAGTGAGTTCTCTCTACAGCGCTGCGGAATTAGTGGCGCTATATAAATAAATGTTGATGATGATGATCTCCCAGCAAAAAATCCATGCTGATGTGGATTTTGTCATTTGTTTTACTGTAAATAATAAACAGTTTTGTTTTCAATGATTCTATGAATTTCCCTTTTATTGATGTGAGACTCACAGGTCCATAGCTGTCATACTCTTCCTTTCTCCTGCCTCTTTTGTGGAACTACATTTGCAACTCTTGGATCACCTTAAAACATACCTGTCTGCACCAATTGGTTCACAAAGTTTGTTTAATGGCGCTGCAAGCACCACCCTTAATTCTTTTAATACTTAGTGAAGAGTGAATGTTACATATTGCTGTTTTTTTGTTGGAAAACAAAACATATAACAGAGGTTGGCAACTTGTGGCTGTTCAACTGTTGCTAAACTACAAATCCCAGCATGCTTTGCCAGCAGCTGGGGAGTAGTGTCTACCTATACATTGTCACAGGATGAGCTCAGTGATTTAGGTATTCTGACATAGTTTGCAGTTTTGTCATTGTAGTTTAGGATTGTTTGAGATCACATTTGAAACAAAAAATATTATATTTTGATGCAATCAGGTGACCTATTTTTTAGGGGTGTTCATTTGACCAACACTTGTCTTTTAATTAGACATAATATAGAAAGTAGCTGCACAATTGACAAGCAAAATGGTAGTACAGTAAGGGCTGCTCCCTCTACTGGTCAATAGTTAGTTTACATTTGGACTATAGAAATATCAATGTCCTGCAGTTAATGTCTACACACTGTTTTGTCTGCCTGAGAACACTATGCACCTTCATTAATGAATTACAGCACAGTAAGGATGTGCCCTCTCCACTTCTTTATCTTAATCTTGGTCCACAACATGAAATCTCCTTTTTAAACTGGTCTGCAAATCTAGGCACCTACTCTATGCTTGGTCAAGGACACCCTAGCTTCACCCATTACATCCTACAAACCAGTGAAAAATTGGACTCCAACGCAAGCGTCACCATGCTCAGCTTGCCCATACATATGGCAGAATTCAGGCACACCGGCACAAATCATGGTGTAGAACACCAACAAAGGCGATTTTATGCCTCATCCGTTTTCTACTTCATAAATGAGGCCGTATATATCCACAGCGATCTCACACGCTCCCACCATTTGTCTTATGTATTGCTTAAACATAACAGATCTTTTTATGCAGTAGTATGTCTGAGTAAATAAAAATTTTCGTACATGAAGTAGTACCATAATAAATTGATAAACTGTCAATTGTTCTTGGGAATAAAAAAAAGTGTAAATGTATGTGATGGGCATACAATTAATAATTTAATGTTGCTCTGGAAATAACAGTTACGCATCAATGATTTGATATATCCGTTTGGATATGTATTCACTAGTGTTTATGTGTTTTACATTTTTTTTTTTTTTTTTTTTTTTTTTTTAAACTCAAGAAAATCGATGTAATGGTAAAAACCATTGTTCCCAACCAGTCCTTACATTTGCGTTATATTACTGTAGTATTATATTGAACAATACTCGTTTAATTTTCTTGCATTTGTCGCACTTGAGACACGTATCAACTGCAGATGTGTTTGATTTGCATTTTTACTGTAGTTAAAGTTACATCTCAAACACCAATGGGTATTTACCCTTAAAGAATAGAGGAATTTACAACGCTAACTATAAGAAACATTATTAACCAATATACATTTTGTTTCATTTTACAGTATTGCTAATGAAGCAGGTGCTTCTATCTATAGCGTAAGCCCAGAAGCTACCAAGGAGATGCCAGGCCTAGACCCTAATCTACGAAGTGCAGGTACAGTTCCTTACAATCATTTGGTTGCACCCTCAACTTTGTCAAATCAATGTTCACACTCTGGTTATAATATACCAGTAGTTTGCTGTATAGGATGTGTGTCTGTTATACCATATTCATCTCGGAGGCATTATAAGCAGTAGTTTTGCAAATACTAGGGATGTCTACTGAAGTAGGATCAGCTACTTTAGAACTGGTATAGAACACAGACAATGGACAAATTGGCCTCATAGCTGTCAGCATTCAACATACGAACATTTGGTACATGTGTGTAGCAGAGTCTGCAGCTGCCAAGGCCTAGATTTAAGAGCAATAATATGCCTGGCTTCAGCCTTATTCTCTGGCCCCAGTACTGTTTACATTATTGTTTTTACAAGCAGGCTGAACAAAGAATATTAAGTTTATTTTAAATGTTCACCAGCAGTGCAATTGAAATACAATATATTAGTGGAGCTTAACATCACAAATACTTATGACTAGATACAATGCCCTGGGTTATCCATGATGAGCACACGCCAGTCGATAGTGTATTTGCTTGTTCTCTTACTGCCGACCAGGCACTGATCCGGCCGGGCGTCACCCGACTTTTGATGGGCACAAATCGTTGCAAAGACCAAAGGCTTTCAGGAATTGAAAAATATTGCTTAAATTCATTGACTGATCCTTGACCGCCTGTAATCCCCCTCCACATCTCCTCTTCTTATATCGGTTACTGTTCTCACAGTATTACCTTCTCTGATCACCACGATTGGTGGCCCTTCTCTCAGGGATTGGTTAGGGACTGAGTGTGCCCCCTTCTCTCCTAGAACCCTGCTAGTTGATGCTAGACACAACAGGCTACATCATCCAGAGTAAGGTCATGGAGACCTAAATCACATGGCCTACTAAATAGGTCTAGTTCACAGTGCATCTATATGTGCTAGAATTAGGGGTGACCTTACTGGAGTCTGTTGTAATAAAACATTAAGTCCTACCACTTTTCTGCAACTAAATCAGATTTGTAAATTATCTATTAGAGAACATGTATGGTGTGGTCGGCCACGAAACATTATTGAAATCACATTAATATGCTTCAAACTTTATTTACATGTTTTCATATTTTTGTGGACAGCACATTTACCGTAATTTGAATTTCTACATGTTTCCCTGTATACTACAGTTAATATGAACATATATTTATCCCAATGCATTCCACAAGCCGTATGTGTCCAGAGAAGTAATATATAATATGCCTGGGTAGTATAAAAAATACTTAAGTTATTCCCAGTAAAGCCGACACACCTCAAGAATGTGAAAATGGGTCTTGTCATTGAGGTACAAAATACCTCTTCAAGGGTTAGGTGTATTCCATAGGACATATGCAGAGATAAGGAGATATACTAATGGCGGGTGTTTTATCCCTGCTTGGTCGTCATATTATACAGCACTGTACATTGAGCAGATCATAATACAAACATTTAATATACATGACATGAAACGGAAGGTAAAAAAATAAAGGCGCTGTTCTCAAGAGCTTACATTCTATATGGTGTGGAGAGCGCTTAATACGGAAGGTAGCAGATTAACAATTATAACATCCAATGAGGTTAGAGGAAAGTGAAGAAATATCAAACATCTTTCTTCCCCTAACCTGATAACTCTGTGTCTCACACATTAGACTAGAATTGAGAACTTATTTCTGGTTTATAGGCTGGATATTAGAGACTAGAAAGCAGCAAGTAATGTCATGTTTTCTTATTAATCATGTGAAATATGATGATTGTTTCCTTTATTGTATAAGTCAGTGGTAGAAGAGGGCTGGTATTCAGTGGTTTGTCAATACAGCTACTGCTCCCACTGTAAAACTATCAGATTCCATTTACTTACATATTCCATACTGACACGTCTAAATTTCCACTTTGACCTCTGGTATAAATATATATATAGAAGACAGACAGATCAGGAGAGCTAAAAAAGTTGTTTCTTGACCTTAACATCACTCCCCTAAAAAGAAAACCGAGTTTGGTTCTGTGTCTACAGTTATTACCCAGCTCTTAGGCTCACAAGGCCTGTTGCAGAGTTGTCTGCAAAATGCGCGGAACTTATGATAAAAATCCGTAAAAATTGCATATTTACAGCCAATTTCTGAGCCATACACATCTTATTATCCAGGTCTGCACCAGTAGCTTAAACCACTGGTATAAAACAGGAGCATAAGTCACAGAACTCCAGAACTATCACAGTAGAGCTGCATTATTCCTCCTAACACATGAGTTGTAGACAAAGGAACCAAACATTTTGCGTATTTTGATTCTCAATTTATTATATTATGTTTTGTCATCATTTATTTTTGTTTTGTGTTTTTTTTATCAATGAGATAAAGGAAAGTTGTCACACAGGACTGTGTCTGTCTGGAGGGGAGCTGGGTTCATGGCTGGTTCTGGTAATGTCTGCCTGAGGTAAATTTTACACAGGGAGAGAGAACTGAATCTGAAAAACTATAATTAATGTTCAAACACACAATATGAAAAAGTGTATATCATCATTGTAGCCCCCTGGCATGGATGAGGTATGTTCTAACACTGCCGCCTCAGTGAAATCTACATTGTTTAATTTGCCACCTACTATAAATTATAAAGATAATATAAGTCACCAAGAAAGTTATGCGACCATATAAAGGCACGTGGCTGAAGGGTGAGGGCTTTTATATAGGTTCTGGATCTCTGAGGTAACTTCATATCCTTAATCAGTATACGTGTTTTCTTAATGAACACTGAAGTGATGACACCATAACTCACTGTGTATACATACCATTTGCAAGTCAGTCAGCCATTTGTAAAGCTGACATTTTTTTGTTTGTCAATTAAAATGTGTCTTATACAATTCAATGGAAACAATGAGGTTATAGTACATCCTGAGCACATATGAGGGTATGCTGTAACTTGTGGTGAGTAATAAATAATAGCACTGGCGGAACTGCTGCTGGAGTAGTCCATGGTGTACCAGTGATTCTGGTCCTTTCCCACGGCTGTGTTGTTCTGAGCATACGGTGGGAAACCCTGTTTCGCCTTTCAGTTCCTGAGCCTGGGCACCTGGAGAGCACCCAGGGGCTGGTTGGCAAATTTTAAACTGGGGTAGATGAGACTCTGCTCAGCAGCATATTAAGAACATTTTAAATGAAAAAAAATTCAAGTAGCCCAGTGACCCAGCCCAAAGTTACCCACTATGTGACCTGCCCAGGGGGGCAGATGCTGCTCAGCGCAGCCAGTCAGCTCCTGAGTGCATCCCCCTTCAATAATTAGCTATGGGGTCCAGCTATTGAGTGTTATACCCCAGGAAGTTAGGTAAATACTGGGTGGGTGAGGTCGGCATTGAAATGCTGGTTTACACTCCCGAGGTCTGTGTACTGCCAATGTTTACGAGGGGATTGTTGCACACAGTGACTTAAGCTGGGTACACACTACAGATTTTTCAACCAGTTATCGTGCCAATTACGCGATAAGCGACTGTCGGGTCCAATATCGCATTAGTGTGTACGCTCCCACAATCAAGTCTTAGCATACCAAAGCACATCGTATCGTTTGATTTTATAAACGGACTAAATATCACTATGAATGATGGAACGATGTTGGGCAAATGTGGAAGTGTGTATGAACTCATGGCCAGCGGTGTAGGCAGATCTCCATAGAGTTTACAGAGTCACAATTTTTTTTCAGCAGATGGTTATGACAGATGAAGAGCACAGATCTAACGGTAAATCTTGTAAAACCTGTATAGTGTGTGCACATGAAGAGCCATGCTGATCAGGACTTTCACTTGTTAGTAAAATTTCACAATATCGCATATGGAGAAATTTTCTGTAGTGTGTACAAAGCTTTAGGGGGGTATTCAATTGTTAGCGTTAATGGGAAAAAAAGGAGCGCTCAAAATATCTTAGCGTTAATACGGTAATTACTCGCTCAATTTCAGCTCGCTGCTCCCTGAGCGGCGAGCTGAAATTCCACGAGTAAACTACCGTATTAACGCTTTTCTCGTGCAATATTACTGTATAAACGGTAATATTTTTTGAGTGCTCGTTTTTTCCCGTTAACGCTAACAATTGAATACCCCCCTTAGACTTTACTGTGTCTAAGCATACATACGCTCTTCTCTCTTTAGATGTTGTGTTGATTTCTATTAGTCTTTTTTGATAACAACGTATTCCATAGGGCTCTACAGAAGGTATATATATATTTATTGTTGAGAAAACATGAAAATAACTGGAGGATTAAGGTCAGAGGACCATTCCCTGCTCTCTAGAGCGAATGTTCTAAAATACTATAAACTTTTTAGCATAGTAATGTATGTTAATATATTGTGCCATTATAAAGACAAGAAGCCTAAAGGATGTGTGTATCTAACGGCTTAATCTTCAGGGAGCCCCGGTGTATGTAGCCTTCTGCTTATGCTTTCACATCATATAATGTTGATTACATATACAAGTCCACAAATGTTAGCTAATTTCTTGCAGGATTTTTCCGTGTCGTCTGTATTTAAAATATATTGATTACTGAGATAACCAACAGTGATTTTTTGTAACGAAAAAAAATATGAGATCTCCCTGATGTTTTTCCTTTAGCGAATAACAGAGTAAAAATATTTTTCAGTGTTCATTTGAGCTTGCAAAGCTGATAAATAGGTAGAAATGGTTGTTTGGCTTTGTAACGTAGGCGGTTCATTAAAAGTGCATGGCATTGCATTGTCACCTTCTATTTGCTCGTAGAGTGTAACAGACACTGGGGAATTATTTATTTCATGGTGAAAAATTTAGAAATGCCAGTTGATTTCACTTTGCAGATGAATGCCTTAAAGCTATTTAGGACACGTTGGGACATTAGGCCGACTGCAGTAAGTAATAAGTTGCAGGTAGAGATGCAAAGTCCAGAACTGTCACAGTGACAAAGAATATTAAACCTGGTGATATCAGGCAGTATAATGTATTGCGATGTTTTCTAGGGGAAAGTCAGCCTATGTGAGCATTGCATGTGCGGGACTTAGTGCTTTAATGTCAACTTCAGCTAATTTGTTCATCTTTTGTAAAAGAGCACGGTTGCCCTTCAGGTGGTAACGGCGGATTTTCTTTTATAGTATTTGGTGAATTGTAGTGTCCCTTCTTTACCTTGATTCTCACATAAGCTGTCAGAAAATTCATCAAAATTGCTACCTAGTTGCAAAAACAAATGATGTTAAAGGGCAAGTAAAGACACTTTCATGACAATATGTGAAAGCCGCTGTATTTGTGAGCTAAATAATATATGTGAAATTATGGATGTGTTGATGCACAGCTAACCGGGAGGCTGTATATTTTATACGTCAGGGAAATCAGCCATTGCATAGGAAGGGTCTTATGTCTCTGTTCTATGATAGGAAGGTCGTACTTCTCTGTTCTGTGATAGGAGGGCCGTGCTTCTATGTTCTATGATAGGAGGGTTGCATGTCTCTGTTCTACAATAGGAGTTTCGCACGTCTCTGTTCTACGATAGGAGGGTCGTGCTTCTCTACCCCATGATAGGAGGATCGTGCTTCTCTGTTCTATGATAGGAGGGTCGTGCTTCTCTACCCTATGATAGGAGGATCGTGCTTCTCTGTTCTATGATAGGAGGGTCGTGCTTCTCTGTTCTATGACAGGAGGGTCGTGCTTCTCTACCCTATGATAGGAGGATTGTGCTTCTCTGTTCTATGATAGGAGGGTTGCACGTCTCTGTTCTACGATAGGAGGGTCGTGCTTCTCTACCCTATGATAGGAGGGTCGTACTTCTCTATTCTACGATAGGATATGTGCGAACGATAGGTTCCGTTTTTGCTCAGGAGCTCCCTTATACATGCCATTGTTTTTAGGAGAAATTATCTCCCTGTTTAATACTGGATACAATTAATGTATGTGCAATAAATATATTGTTTTTATTTCTGTCCTGGTTTTTGACATTTTACTTAAATACTGACTCTGGATTGTATTTTAGCGCTGTTGCTCTCTTTTTTTGGATGCGTCTATAGCAGTCTGCACTATCGTTTGTGTGTTCTGGTTTTTTTTTTTGTTTTTTTTTTACATATTATTCCGAGAATGGGAATAGATCCACTACAACCTAAGTGAGATGGACAAATCAAAAATCCCACATTTATTGTAATAAGGAATCTGTTAACTATAGACACTTTCTGAAATAAGGACATTGTTTATTTGCGAACATTTCATCTGATATATATATATATACACATTTGTACTGTATACCAGTCAATAGCGCTGTCTAGATTTAAAAAATAAATAAATTGTTGTATCTAGGCCAATGCAGTGGTCTGAGATTCTCCAGGCATGTGAGATAGTAGATCTAGATGCTAAGATGATATCCCAATAAGATATGTATCTGTTTTGGTAGCTGTGGAAGTACCTTGCTGTGCATTTAAGTTATAAAGTGCCTTGGTGCTGCCTATAACATTGGGGACTCCTTACACCTTTGAGCAAATAATATTAAACAAGGATATAGGTGCGACTCAGTGTAATGGCAAATAGAGATGTTACACTATACTATTAGTGTGTTCATACATTAGCTGATGCAGGCTAATAATCAGTGCAAAAATAAGAAGAATAAAATAACGATAAACACAACAATATATATAATAAATATTTTCACTTACTTATAAATTGAGGATGACAGTCGTCCTTTAGGCAACTTTTGTTTCCCAGTTGTAAGATCTGTAGAAAAATTAACAGGGGAGCCCGGTGGTGCTGACGGCAGGTTAAGTGCCGACATTCAGCCTGTCATATTTATGTATCCTACCGGTCTAGGTGCGCTCTGCTCTGACAGTCACAATACACTGCCAGACACGTCCAATACATATGTGATAAAGTCATTATTGCCCACTGTACATAAAATACATTTGTACACTGGCTCCTGGTTGCAAACACATGTTATAGCATGTATACACATCCGTCATCAGTAATCGGCACTTCCACACAACCTGTAGCCGGCGAAGGTGATGCAACAGAAAAACACGTACCTTTGAGATGTTCAAAGCTTGAATCTGACGCTGCTGCATGCGCTTGAGCTTGGCACGCCCTTACTGTACATTGACTACGTGCATACGCCCAGTCCCCTTCCCGTTGCACCCCTGAAATCGTAGATTGCCGTAAGGGTCCTTTGCGCTCGAAGACGAATTAGATGTTTTTGCCTTTACTTATAGTCCAGTTCTGGGAATGGGCAGAGCAATTTTACGCGAAACAGGGCCCGTATGAGCATTTACGTTCCTTAATGAATGAGGCCAGAGAGTGAAGTTGGTCTCTGAGATACTTCAACTCCTTCGCTCTGGCTTTGAAAAAACAATGATTTTATTTTAGGTTTATTTTAGTAATCGTCAGGGTTAAACACAAAAACCCTGATTAACAATTAGAATTTATGTGAGATTTATGCTAAGGTTTGTACCCCTTCTAAACTATATATTACATTGGTCACAGAAAGAAAAGCTGAGTGAAATATGTCTAGGAAATGTTGTCCTAGTGTCCTAGTTGTGACGTAGTGGACATACAAAGAAAGACGTACAGGAGGCAAATGTGCTGATTACATAGGTCACAGTTGCATTGCCTGTGCATTGGAGAGCGACCCCCAGAAGCTTATTGTAGGAAGGAGAGATGTTTAGCAGTAGGGCCCTTTATTATGCAGTACTGATGGCAATTAGACGTTTAGTCTGATTAGTAGGAGGTTTCTGTCTGGAG
Source organism: Mixophyes fleayi (assembly GCF_038048845.1). Lineage (NCBI taxonomy): Eukaryota > Metazoa > Chordata > Amphibia > Anura > Limnodynastidae > Mixophyes > Mixophyes fleayi. The sequence goes on from NC_134404.1 coordinate 320,890,608, forward strand.
GCCACAAGGCTTTGTTTTATAGAAATATGTATATGCACATATGTTTCTACTATGGATGTAAATACCAACTGATGATTAGTAATGCTCGGCATTTAACAATAGTGATTATAGATTTTTCTAAGTAAGTACAGCACAGTAGTTTTGTCCCTCTCTCTCCGTCTGCCTATAACGAAGCTGTTTCCGAGAAGACATTCTATGCCAATGTATGCTATGTATTATATTAAGGTGCATATCCCTCTCAAAGGATTAATTCCATAAGTTATGTATTAATCTGAACTGTTATTTACCTGGGGTTCAGTGTCCCACCTGATACCTGAGTCCCCTCAATGTCTTCATTGATCTGGCTAAGCTGTCCTTGCTCCCGCTAAGACAGGAAACGTTGTCCATTGACAACACACTGCTGATAGAAGTGAGAAGAGCATTGCCAGACCATGGCAGATGTCTGGTCGCTGGATTGGGGGGGAACGCCGGACTCCAGGTAATTACTTATGGAACTCTGTCCAAAACTGAAATTTCAGATTGGGGGATGTTATCCTTTAAAGGGAATCATTTACATAGGTAGGGGGAAGCTATATGGTTGTACATCATGTATTGTTTGAGTAAATCTACATAAAATCGACACTATGAGGCGCTCATCTCATCCTTATACTAGTTAGACATATATGCGCTGAAAAATTCTTATGTGTATTTGTTGTCAGCAAACACCTTATAAGGCTCCTAGGAATTGCATTTAATTTCAAGATATTAATGCGGAAGATCATGTTTGTAAAATATGCTAAGATAATTGTTTTAAGGTATTTCCTGGAAAATCAAATGGAAATAAATCTTATTGTGATTGTTATTATTATTATTATTGTTTATTTGTATATCACCTCCATATTACGCAGCGTTCCAGAGAATATTGAATCAATCACATTAGTCCCTGTGCCACTGAAGCTATATGTCCCCCTATTTCTAGTTGCATTCATGGTTTCCTATTAGAAAAATGCAGCGGCTATGCATGTTGTTTTAATATGGGCTTTCCTGAGCCTTATTAGAATTCCCATTAGTTCCGAGCTCACTATGTAGGAAGTGCAGTCCAATATATCACAAATGAAGTCTAGACCTCCCATGAATCTGTGCCCAGAGGATAGATGGACTCTTGGCTATAGTTTATCTTTATAGGATAGTCAGACTTTTGATTATATTTTATCTTTATAGGATAGGGGGAAAACTATATTTTATCTTTATGGGATAGTGGGACTCTTGGCTATGTTTTATCCTTATAGGGTAGTGGGACTCTTGGCTATGTTTTATCTTTATAGGATAGTGGGACTCTTGGCTATATTTTATCTTTATAGGATAGTGGGACTGTTGGCTATATTTTATCTTTATAGGATAGTGGGACTCTTGGCTATATTTTATCTTTATAGGTTAGTGGGACTCTTGCATATATTTTACCTTTATAGGTTAGTGGGACTCTTGGCTATATTTTATCTTTATAGGATAGTGGGACTCTTGGCTATATTTTATCTTTATAGGATAGTGGGACTCTTGCATATATTTTACCTTTATAGGTTAGTGGGACTCTTGGCTATATTTTATCTTTATAGGATAGTGGGACTCTTGGCTATATTTTATCTTTATAGGATAGTGGGACTCTTGCATATATTTTATCTTTATAGGTTAGTGGGACTCTTGGCTATATTTTATCTTCAGTAAACATCACCACTTTTACATTTGTGCTGCGCCTTGTAATCTGAGTACGTCTGAGTGTACTAGATAAGATTTAAAACTCTGGGTTCATGGTAGAACTGCCCCAAACTAAATAACACATTCAATTAAATGCAGTCTATTTTTGCATCAGCCGTGACAAGGATTTTATGCCGAAAATAGAAGATCGTCTTTTTTCTTAACCACGGACAAGTCAGTTCTGGTGTTTTCTTTTGGAGTCATTTGGAAGTGGGATACATTTTTCCAGTAATTACATACATGAAGCAAATAAATGTAGTGGTCTTTATTTAGTAAGCTCTCCTTCACGCTCTCATACAATACTCTAGTTATACCGGCCAGCGTAGTTCAAGGCTGCCAAACCTGTTAAATGTTTGCCCTGGCGAGCAATCAGAGGGAGAAAAACAAGTCATCTCAATGCTGCCTCGTTAGGTTTCTGTCCTTACATTTGGAATGTATTTTATTCTGGCAGCTTTAAACTCTGATGGTACTAAAACATTCATCCACGGCATGTTCCCGATGTGGCGGACTGAAGGTGATGACATATATGGGGAACGCTCTGCCTACTGTAGTCTTTTTTTTTTGTTTTGTTTATTTTATATAATAGCTATTTTTACTGATCATTTTTCACCAGCATTTTTCTTATTATATTGTTGTTATGCTCATGTGATCGTTTTAAAAACAACCAAACATACTATAGTTTCTGAAGACCTCTAACCACACAAAGAACAGAATCGCCTAACATATCTGTTTTCACTGGAAATAGTGAAACAAAATGGTAATCTAGATATGACCATAACCCTAGTTGCCAAGTAGATTATTATCATTTTCGCTTGACAAAGAGTATGTAACCAATCACACCATTCCCTGAACCATTGGAGCTCACAGTCTAAATACACACACACACAGACTGGAGTCCATTTTGTCAGCTGCCAAATAACCTACCAGTATGTTTTTGGACTATGAGAGGAAACCGGAGCACCCGGAGGAAACCCACGCAAACACGGGAAAAACGTATAAACTCCACACAGATAAGGCCATGGTTGGGAATCGTACCAATGACCCCAGTGCTGTGAGGCAGCAGTGCTAACCATTGTGGTACTCAGATGCACCAAAACATATTTCAGGATTCAGACATATAATCTTTTCAGCGAAGAATTGTCCAAATACTAAGCCGAGAGCAGATGATGTTTTTGCTCTTAACTTTAAGTTACGGATACATTTTTATCTGCAACTAAATATCTGGAAGCGATGAATGTGTTCAGGAACTAAAATCATAAGGAAATCAGGATTCAGATTCTGTTGCTGAATCTTAACGATCTGGTTTAACATTATTATTGGTAAAAACCGTTTAGGATTCAGCCAAGTATTAAACTTGAAATTCAGTACATCCAAAATCCATCCCCGTTTTGTTTTTTCTTTTAAACGAAATCTGTGTCTGGAAATTTCTGTCTCTGCCTTGCACAGTACTCCTTTTTTTGTAGTGTCAAACAGATAGCGGGCACAAAAAGATGGAAAATGCCGATATAAAGTAACTTTATATAGTGTTTTGCCACCAAATGAATGCACCATGGCATCATCATCATCAGCAGCTATTTTTATGGCATTGGGTCTACCTATGGATATGTGCAGAAGGTATAAAGCATTGTTCTTCCACAAGAAGTCACTGAACTGACGCCTGGCTTATTTATGGTGGTGGAAAAGCGGTCTCGGCTGTCATTACAGAATATCCCATAAATGATCGGCTGGGTTCAGATCTGATGACTGACATATGGAAAACGTCAGTGTCAAGACCATCAAACTGTTGTGCGATCACATGTGCTCTGGATCGGGGAATTCTCACCAAGGAACACATCCCTCCTGTTAGGAGACAAAGGCTAACCTGCTCTGTGGGGTTAAAGTTGGACTGTTCTTTTTAATGAAACTGGTTGCTTGGGCTTCAGGTTGAAGTCCATTGATGTTCATTTACTTGTTTTTGTTTTGCACTGCGAATTAATGCATGGATGTGGCAATCCTGATGTCTGTGCTTCCTCCCACTGTTGCCCGTTACTTATTATATTTTTCCCTTTTGGGTTCCATGCTGACCTCAGATTAAACCACGTAACTTGTGAAACATTAGCAAGTTGTCTTGGTCAATAAAGCATCTGTCAAATGTGCCCCAACATTCTCTCTTACAAAGTCACTGAGGTTTCCTCTTACAGCCATGTGAGCCATAATTATAGGCAACAGGGGGCAAGGACTGACGTGAAATGGCAAATATTCTCTGTACAGCGCTGCGGAATTGATGGCGCTATATAAATAAATGATGATGAACTGGACAGTCCAGCATTTTTATACTTAACCCTGACCATACTAGGATGTTGTTTGCTCAATTAACCCATGAGCTTTGTCTGTGAGGAAGTTCTTGCTTTCAATATCCGTGATATCCCTCGTTTACCCAGGTTTTTTTCAACAAGTTTTGCCACTGGACATAATTATATATATTTTCTTGTATGTGGTATTAAAGGAAAATCCTTAAAGAACCATCAGATATGAACCATGTAGGTAAAATACATTGTTCTGTGGTAATATGACAATCCACTGAAGCGGGCTTGAAAAATAAGATGTTAGCTTCCCGTTTCGTTACAGAGAACGGAAGCTCCTCCCACGTGGTTAGTACAGGTCAGGACGCTAAGACTGAGTCATGTGACATTACTGGCCCTGCCTGCTTTTCTAGAGAAGCCCCTCCCTCCTAACATGGCAACCTGCTGTAGACAAGAGAGCATGGTTGGACATACTTAGATATAAACAATCAAATTATTTAATGTATATTATACAGCTCAGTAATGCACAGAATTTAAACAGGGACTGTACTTGCTCTTTAAAAAGCAATAGAAATATACACAAATATATAAATTAAAATACATGTTTAATAGTGGCAACCAATCAAAAAATCAGCAGGTTTTAAATAGTGTCATCTGTTAAGTGAACTTTGTAATTGAAAATAATTTAATTGAAGAAATGACAAAAATAAATTGTAATATTGTGCTATATATATATATATATATATATATATATATATATATATATATATATATTTTCCAAAATATTTGCCTAAAGGTGGGAGTGTAATCACCAGACATTCTCCATGCACTCAACAGTGGAAAAGCAGCAGATGAAGATTGAATTAGTAGTAAACTAATAAACGACATATAAGATGCTAATTTCTGGAAAAAAAGTTTAACATACAGCTTAAAATACTGCTGGGTAAATAAGTTGTTTTCTGAAACACTTGACTAATTACTTTAAAACCCCATATTTATCCAAAGCGATCTCATCCAAAACACTAATAAAAATATATCTATCACCAGCGGTAACATTGCATCCAAATCGCAGTCACCAATATGTTAGACATTAATGGAAAGGTCAATACCCATAGAGCTAAGAGTGTTTTATTTTAATTCTAATATAGAATAGACCATTCGTATACCACTGTGGCTACAGTGCAACGTATAAGACTTTTGTGGATGTAGTTACCCAACAAGAAAGTGTCTTTGTAAATGATATACAAATGCTATATGATCTGCAGGTAAACATGTAGGAAATGCATAATCTCTGCACTTGATGATTTAAGGGAAAATAAACCTCGACTTGTCTTCTGTGGTTATGGAGCGCCTACATTGAGACCTTTCAGGGTCATGTGACCTTACATGCACTTTAAAAAGTGATTGAGCAGAAGTACATTTTCGTAGACCAAGTCTTATATCACCAGCATTAGGAGATATACAATTCTCTACCTTAATAGGCTCCAGGGATTATATCACAATGTTGAGCTAGTAGAATGTTTTATTCTTTTTTTGTTCACCTGGCATTTGGATTCAGCTAAGATTTTATTCACTTTCTCTGCAGATCAGTATCAGATTCTTAAATTTCAGTGTATCTTGCATAGAACTGCTTGTCACTTCCAGGACTGTAAATTGTATGGACAAGGGGGGAAGATATCACAAATATCAGCATTTGCTTGATTTAATGTGTAACAAGGATTCAGATTGTAAGTGTACTGGGCTATATTTCATTCATTTATTATCTTGGCTACTAAGATTGTAATCATTGAAGAAAACACTCTGAGATGGACACATTAAACGCTCTAAAACAGGGCTGTCCAACCCGCGGCCCAGCACGCCTGTAAATGTGGCCCAGAAGGAGTTTTGGTTGTGGCAAGGGGGCAGCACTGTTAATGGAAAAAAAAAATCCTGCAAAAAAAAAAGAAAAGAAAATACTTACCTTGCGGTCACGTCAGCTGGTACTCCGGCTCCCTCCCTTGTCTCCTCCTCCGTGTGGTGCTCGCAGTGAATGTCTTGCGTGATGACATCCATTGCGGAGTGCAGCACAGAGGAGTCACCCGCGCGAGAAGAACAATCAGCAGCACAGAATTGGAGAAGAGAAGAGGACAGGAGAACAAGCCGATTAAAAGGTAAGTTAAGGGGGATTTTTTTTATTATTTCAAGGGACGCTGACCAGTGAATAAAAGTCACCTGGTCCTGGAGCATCATGGACCTTATCTCCCTGCTACATACTTCTACTTGTAATACTAATGGGGCATTATATATTATTCTCTTTGGCCCATTATACGTTGTTATCCCTTGACTAACATAGTGGTGTAATTAGCAAAACAGGTCACAATTTGGGGTCACAGTGATGTATATGTCAGGTACCACAGGCCTGGTCAGGTCACCCTGATATACTATGCCTGGCTTAAATGCACTTTATTGATATTGCATCGAAACAATACAAAAAGTGATTATAACTAGAGAGGATTTTTTGAACAGGGCGATTGAAAGGTAAGTATAGGGGGATTTGAAAAAAAAAGTTATATATATATATATATATATATCTCACTTTTTTTCTCATATGTTAACTATGTTTTCTATGTTTTTTTGGATGATCAGCTATCGTTATTGTATCTTATGTGCGGCCCAAACCAACTCGTCGTCTTCCAATGTGGCCCAGGGAAGCTAAAAGGTTGGACACCCCTACGCTAAAACATGACGTATTTACCCCCATGTGCTGAATCTGAAGATGCATCTAGCTCTGCATCAGTAGTGTATGTGCCAGGTATATGTCAGGTGTACTTACACCCAGGTCATAAGGACAAAAATGTTTTTTTTTGGTAGGGAAAAACAGATTTGCTTTTAGGTTTAAGAAAAATACAAAAGCTCTCTATAGACCACCAGGTATAATCTTCCTTCTTGTGTACGAATAAAAGTAGCAAAGCAAAAAATTTATTGAAAAATATGGCTACAAAGACATATAATGTAGGCACCATCATGAAAGAAAGCTTCAGGGATGAATCTGTAATCAGCCAATCAGAGGCAACTAGCTAGTGCTGGAGACCGTCATTATCATCAAGCTTCACCTCACAAGAATATTTTGAATTTTATTTTCTACTCAGCTCATGAAACTTCGTTTTATCTGTCAGTTTACTTACCCTGCAATATCCCCTCTGTGAATCAGCCTGATGTACTACATGCTCAGCCACTCCCTACCTATGCTACAACTGTTTCAGTCTTCTATCTCATCATCGTACTTTAAATTCTACACAAGGCTTTATCTGCCATCACAAGTAGGAAGAAATGAAACTGAGTTTGAACCACTTTCCTCTCTCATGACTCTTCAAGATCTCAGCTACTCTATCACCTGTGCCTTATTACTCTCCATTCAACACTTCCACCCACTCCCCCACATGGCTCCACACATCATTATTCCATGCAGGAATAAATTACATCTACTGTAGCCTCACTCTGCACTGCTTCTCTGATTGCACAGGACATTGCAATTAGGTAATTCTTTTAATTCCCTTAATTATTGCTATTATACTCATAAATCCCAATGCTTACCAAATTATTTTTCCACCTCTCCTTTCATGGCATTATCTTTATCTCTTATATCATCCCTCACACATCCTGCAACACACACCATTGTTCACATTGCACCTTCATTACTTCACTCAGCTCTAGTGAACAGTCATGAACTCTTTTCCCATTAAATTCAATAACTTTAACAGCCTCATCCTGTCGCCAGAAACTAAAAGGAAACACATCTCACAATCATCTTTCCTACCTTTCTTCCTCCGTGCTTCTATTAGCTGGTGATATATCACCTAATCCAGGTCCCCCACACTTCTTCCACACACATATATATCTGAATGCTACAGAAATCCAGCAAACCTCAAACGCATCACCTGTCTCACCTCTCTTCCAAAGTCCTTTAAATGTGCCCTTTGAAATGCATGTTCTCCGTACATGACCTCTTCCTATCCAACAACCACAACCTTCTAGCAATAACGGAAACATGGCTTATGCAATCAGACACTGCCTCACCTGCAGCCCTTTCACATGGTGGCCTCCCTTTCACCCACACACCCAGACCTGGAGGCAGACAATGAGGGGGGTTTGGACTACTTCACTCCCCCCCCTGTGCACGTTCACAGTTGTACCAAATGTCCCATTACTCACATTCACATCTTTTAAAGTACATACTGTTAGGATTTTTAACCCATTCTCTATGCGTGTTGCTATCATCTATCGCCCACCTGGACCACACCAACAATTTCTTGAACACTTCTCTGCATGGCTCCCTCACTTCTTATCCTCTGACATCCCCACCATCATTATGAGTGATTTCAACATCTCTATTGTTAATCCACGTGCCAATGCTGCTTCCAAACTACTCTCTCTAACATCCTCACTTGACCTCTCCCAGTGGATTGAATCCGCTACTCATTAGGATGGCCACTGTCTTGATCTTGTTTACTCTATGCTCAGTTTCTGATTAACACTCCTTTCCCACTCTCGGATCATCACCTTATTAGCTACTCACTCACCCCCAGTTATTTTCCCTCCCCAGTGTCAAACTCTTCCAAGCCTCCTCACACCCACAGGAATATTAACTCTATTGATTTTGAACAGTTTTTCACCTCCCTTCAACACCTTCTCTCCCCAATTTCTACATTCTCCTTCCCTGATAGGGCAGTACCTCATTTTCACCAAACCCTAGCAAATGCCTTTGATCGAGTGGCCCCAGCGTCTCTACATACTCTGCGTAGACTTCGTTGCCAACCGTGGCACACTACGGTAACACGAAATCTACAAAAACTCGTAAAGCAGAATGTCACTGTCGTAAATCTTGTACCCCCTAATGATTTCATCACATATACTGATATCTACCACTCCTATCGAAATGCTCTGGACACTGCAAAACAAACATACTTCCAATCTCTTATCTGTGCTCAGGCTTCTAACCCCAAATTCATTTTTTACACATTTAAATCTCTTCTAAACCATCCCACCGCCATCGGTGCCCAGGATCTTGCTTCCTATTTCAAGGACAAAATAGATCAGATCAGACTTCAAATGGTATCATCTCCCTCGACAAGCAATCAGCTCAATTACTTTGTAGCACCCTCTGACACTCTCACAAATGGAAGAGGAAGTTTCTACTCTTTTCTCATCTTCCTACTCTACCTCCTGTCCTCTTGATCCCATACCCTCACAAATTGGTAGGTCCATGTCTCCTGTGCTCATTTCACCTCTAACTAAAATCTGTAATCTTTCTCTTTACTGATATTTTTCCATCGCTATTCAACCATGCAGTGATTACTCCTATCTTGAAACAACAAGATTCTGACCCAAACTCTCTCTCAAATTACCACTCCATCTCAGCTCCCATGCCCCTCCAAGTGTCTCAGGAGAATTGCCTACACTCGCCTCACGCACTTTCTTACAGCAAACAACCTACTGGATTCTCTTCAGTCAGGCTTTCTCACTAAACACTCCACAGAGACTGCGCTGACCAAGGTTGTCAATGATTTGATCACAGCAAAAACTAAGGCCATTACTCTCTTCTAATTCTCCTGGATCTCTCTGCTGCATTTGACACTGTTGATCACTCTCTTCTTATACAAACGCTACAATCCCTAGGTCTTCAAGACACTGTCCTATCCTGGTTCACATCCTACCTATCTAATTGCTCTTTCAGTGTTAATTTCTCTGGATCCACCTCTGCTCCGCTTCCTTTATCAGTTGGAGAACCACAAGACTCAGTCCTAGGTCCTCTGCTATTCTCTCTCTACACCACTTCTCTTGGAAAACTAATAAGCTCCTTTGGATTTCAGTATCATCTCCATGTGGATAATACACAAATCTATCTATCTTCTCCTGATCTCTCGACATCTGTGTTGTCTCACATTACTGACTGTCTTTCTGACATTTTCTCTTGGATGTCTTCTTGCCAACTCAAACTCAATCTTTCAAAAACAGAATTAATAATATTCCCACCCAAAAACAGAAGCTTCCTGCCTGACATTTCTATTTCTGTTGATAACATAACCATAAATCCTACTTCGCAAGCCTAGGTGTTATCCTTGACTCACAACTATACTTTGTTACCCACATCAACTCTATATCTAAATCATGTTACATACACCTAAAGAACATTTCCAAAATATGCACACATCTCACACAAGACACTGCAAAAACCTTAATTCATACGCTCCTCATCTCCCGCATCGACTATTGCTCCCTCCTTACTGGTCATCCCAAAATCAGACTTGAACCCCTACAATCTATTTTGCACGCAGCGGCTAGATTGATTTTCCTTGCAAACTGTTCTTCCTCAGCTGAGCCACTCTGTCAGTCTCTACATTGGTTGCCTGTATTTCAACAAATCCAATATAAGATTCTTCTACTAACATACAAGGCCGTCAACAAAATTGCACTGACATACATCTTCTCACTTGTTTCAAAATACCTCCCAACTCGACACCTCCGTTGTGCACAAGATCTACGTCTCTCTTCCACTCTCATCACATCCTCCCATTCCCGGTTACATGACTTTTTCCGGGCTGCACCCACTTTGTGGAATTCCCTCCCTCGCACAAGAAGACTTTCCTCTAGTCTTCAAACCTTCAAACGTTCTCTGAAAACCCACCTCTTCAGACAAGCTTATAATATTCCTCAACCAGCATCTTAATCTCCCTAGGTTACCCTATTACCACCCTCTACACAGCTAACACATGGCAACAACCCTCTGACCAACATTGCTGTGTGACTGATCACACAGCCCACTCAATACTTTTTATCTTTGCATTCTAGCTGGTCCAATGTGCAATTAATGTAGAACTTACCCTTGTGTTCCCGTTGTCCCATAGATTGTAAGCTTGCGAGCAGGGCCCTCTTACCTCTCTGTTTGTATTGCCCAGTATTGTTTTATTACTGTTTGTTCCCAATTGTAAAGCGCTATGGAATTTGCTGGCGCTATATGAATAAATGATGATGATGTGTATGTGCACCAGCCCTCAGGCACCTGCAAGTGATACGGCTACTTGCAGGGTAACTGATTCTCTGTGCCGGTCTGTCTCAGTTCCCATGTAAGTACACGCCTGTACTGTACTCAATCTACTTTTGCTCGGTTCTCCAAACTTTGAGGAGGCGCAAGTACCAAATCTGCATACGCATGTAGGAGTACGCGTTTTTTATTGTGGGCATGTGTAATACACTTTTGCATACTTTCCGCTAAGAAAACGGGGCGTATGCTCAGCACGAGCCCCTTGGCCTGTATACATGCTCTGCTCTGTACCATCACTGGCGTAGCTAAAGACTCATCATATTATGTGTTGAGTCCCCATCGCTAATGACTCCCAGAACACACAACAGTGTGTGTTCTTGAGCTAATGGAAGGACTAGTAGCTGATTTTCGAATTTCTTTCTCATTCACTTTTTTATTTTACTTAATCGAACAATACAAGATATTCTACTAATAGAACGCTAAGCCTACAATGTATTGTGTGAGATGTTCTCTCTTGTATTGCATGTTGTGAGGCCCCTTTCCATAAAATAGTTTACACTTTACATTGGATTCCTATTGCACTGTTAGAGCTTAACATCAGTGCTTGATTAGCCACTAGGTTTATTGCTGTAGTATTGACTCGCAGTATGTTCTTATATACTCGGGATTCGGGTTGTCCCAACTTGTATCTCTACTTCCCTCTTTTTCATAGCAAAATGGAGACTGAGTGTGAGCCAATAAAAATAAAAATGACTTTAGTAGTAGGATACATTGGAGTAAATCTAGTAGATTAATTCTGGTGCTACGTATTGGATCTAAAGTGCTGTTTTAGAAATACTTTAAATTACTTGTCAGTAAAAGATAAACAGGAAACGGTTTTCCTGAAAGTAGTGTCTTTGGAGGGTTGATCCTTTTGTGTATTAATGAAAAAGTACATTTAAATAACTTCAGATTGTGTACTTTGTGAAAAGGCAGATATTGTATTACAATAATTTAGTTTTTTTTTTACTTAAGACCTGTCTGCAAGCTGCCACCATCACTGTATGTTACATCAACAATGAGAGCTGCAGAAATCCCCCTCTGACCAAATACTGAAATTGTAGAAATCCTATATTAATGCAAAGTAAATGATGTCAGATGTAGCTGTCCTTTTTTTCCCGTTGAGAATTCCAGTATTCTAGAGGTCTTCCTGGTAGTGTCCATGTTTTGGGTGTGTTTGATTAGGGTTAACGATCCATGGGTAAGCAGGAGATGAAGTGGGCAGCATTACAACAACCTTTAGCCTATCAGGGCATTAGATTGTAGACAGCAGCACAGATAATTTCAGCTCCAAGTTCCATGGATCAGCAAGTTATTCCAATATGTGACAAACGTACAGAGTGGTGATATTAGGCTCAGACTGGTGCAGGAAGATTGTGGTGTCAATCGCCACGTTATCAAACATCCAACTTGTTTCCACTTACCAAATACACAATGCCCCTTGTTTTGCTTTGTTTGCTGGGTGAAAATCTCACTGTGTTGTACCCTCTAAAGAGACAGATTAAAAATAAATAGATTTAATAGCTGAAATGTAAAAAGTACTGAAATAAATACGAGGTGCTAGATTTACTAAGCTGCGGGTTTGAAAAAGTGGGGATGTTGCCTATAGCAACCAATCAGATTCTAGCTTTCATTTATTTAGTACCTTCTACAAAATGATAGCTGGAATCTGATTGGTTGCTATAGGCAACATCCCCACTTTTTCAAACCCGCAGCTTAGTAAATCTAGCCCGAGGAGTATGTTTTCAAGGTGTTCCCTTTAACAAAGGATTCACAAGCAAGTAACAAGTATTTCCAACATGAAAATCACTTTGGAAATGTATTTGTTAAAAACAATGATTGCCAAATTATATTTAAATATATTAAACAAAGTTTTTGTGAATATTATTTTAAAATAGTCTTTATTTACATCTGAAATTAATTTTTTGTTTTACATTAAAAGTTCTCTTCTAGCATTAATATATGGGTGTGCTATGTGGTAATCTTAGTAAGTTTACAAGCTTTTTTTAAAATAAATATATATTTATATATATATGTATATATTTATATATATATATATATATATATATATTTATATGTATATATATATTTATATATATATATTTATATATTTATATATATATATATATATATATATATATTCAATAAAATTACTTGTTGAAGAAAATAAAAATAACATATTTTTAATTTTTTTTATCATTTTGGTGTTAATTTTATATTTCGGAATGATTCACAAAACAGTTGGAATAAGGTTCTTGCATTAAATTTTATAATTCTTCTTAAGAAATGTTTAAACGTTTCCCACACAATCACTTTCTTGGAGTATTTTTCTGTTTCCATTTTAATACACAGTAAGTGAAAAATATGATATTTTTTGGGGGGGCGGATTTAATTATTTTTCGGGGGGCAGGGTTACCTCACTTGTTTCATTCATCTACTTTGGAGCATTACCGTTAAATTGTATTTATTATTATTTATTTAGCGCCACTATATTACGCAGGGCTGAACAAATATTTTATTGTATGTTACAATAAGCCGTTTATATTGAAGACGTGTATTTAGCGTGCATTAGCTCTGTACCATGATCACGCTATGATCATGTCCAGTGGCCCTTTCATGCTGGGTGGTACAGTTCTACCATTTATTACGTAGCACAAGGGAAGTGCATGGAAGAATCTATTTAGGATGAAACTAATGTTGATTATAACAACGTACAGTGGACTCACTGATGAATGATCATTATGATGACTACAATGTAAGTTGTATTTCACAATGCTGTACAATATTGTCATAGCTATGAGTGAATTGCAGAGTATACTACAATATGTACTTTTAGTGATTTATACTAAGAAACATTTGTACATAATATGAGCCATTATACAAGGTTAAGAAATCTTGTACTTAAACTGCAATACCGGGGAAATTTGACCTTTTTGCCCCTTTGTTTTTATATCTGATAGTAAAATGGATGAGACTTAGGTTTTCAAAAAGAAATATTTTTAAATATAGCTGCATGATTATAATTTTTAACTTTTGCAAAATGATTAGACATAATGGGGACATGTCAAGGTGTGCTGCGGGCAACACACTGCGCACATTGTTGGCAATTACGGTAAGGATTGGCGCTCGTTTTACCTCTATGGGGCACAAGGAAAAATGAGTAGAGATTCCAGCCATAACAACCATGTCCACAGAGGCACTTTGTGCCAAATTAAATCTCCCACAACGAGTATCAGAGCAAGCATTTCATTATTTTATTTTATTTTTGTTGAGATGACAATAATTTTAGAGAAGGTGAGTGAAAAATAAATATTGCGCAGTAACACCGGTGAGATTTCTTATAGACTTCTGCTATGTGTTTTTTGACCAACGCCAACACTCTGTTTAATTCATTTTGCTCAAACGAAGAACATTTGCAAATATTTCAGCTCTCTTGTGTTTTAAGAAACATACAGAAATCTCTCCCTGTGTCAGAGATGAAGTCTACTTTCTCACACAATCTCCTATGGGGTAGTAACTGGGATTCATAAGAAGACGAGGATTTTGTCAGTCCAGCTTACAGGGTTAAACAGCTTAGCCAGATTGCATGTGCTGGAACTGCTCACATTACTCTGCGCTCCTTCCAAACATGCTAATTTAACGTAATCTAAAATCATGTAGCACACACTAAATAACTTAATCTAACATCATCTTACATCTGGGAAAGTTTATAACAATCCATATGTTCCCCCATAGTTACAATGCATTGACACACTGAGGACTGAAGGGCAGTAGACTCCACAATAAAACCGCTTTAAACGAAAGAGTTGTTCATACAATAGGAGAAAAGTGTAAGCGGTCCTGGATACTTGCTTATTTATTGATTTTTCCAAATCTTTTACGAAGCTCTTCGTTTTGGATTAGAACAGATATTGCACACAGGGATTTCTTTAATGGAACACTTTATTAATCATAGATTCCACTACGTGGCAAGAATCTTATTTGTTTAAATTGGATTTCTTATAAAACAGCCCATGTTCAGGAAGTATGTAAAATTAAGTTAGGGATATGGGTCTTCAGTCCCAGTTATTTTATAAGTATTGTTGCATTCCTGCGATACATTAAAGTTCTTGTTTCACATCTTTTTCCCTTTTTTGTATTGTTCTCATGCCTTTGTTAACAATAAAATGACAATACATTGCATGATTGAGTGATACAAGCAGATGTATGAATAGGCTCATACCCTTTATTATTGTAATCGTGCTTAGAATAAGATTGTGATAATAACTACAGCTGAGAGAGACTACGTACCTCTCACTGTGCTATGTTTCATATATTGCAACTTCCGCTCATTCTGGAGTTGAGCAGAGTTTTTTTGGATAACTCATTCCAAAGTTTGACATTTTCATATATAGAATATATAGATAAAGTACATTGTTTCGTCTTAGCCTGACTTTCTATCACATTGCATTTTCATTTGTTAAAAAGTAAAGTAATTCCCATGTCCAAAACTCTGAAACAGAGCACAAAGGGGATCAGAGGACAAAAAGCTCAATATAGAATACTGTGGCAGTTGTTCTTGCTGCAGTATGCAAAAAGAATATCTGTTTAGCCAGCCACCCCATTTATTTATTTATATGGCGCCAACGATTGCGCAGCGCTGTACAGAGAATATTAACCAGTCACATCAGTTCCTTCCCTACCACACATTTGCCAACTCAGTTGCTGAGTGACTGAATAAGAGTCCGTTTTAGTCACTCACTAAAGTGTCCAAATTGGATATCACTGATGGCCGCAAGATGACCGACCTCATATACAGGCCGATAACCTTCCAGCCGCATTTACCATCATGTACAGTAATGATCTGATCAATGCCAGCTTTCTGTAATGGATTTCCAGCATGCTGAACAGAATTATTTCAGTTCAGACAGTTATTTTTGGTCTGTTGTTTAGCTGTGTAATATTCATGTAAAAATGGTGTTTAACTTCTGCAATAAGCCCAGAGCCTTTCACTTGGCCTGAATTGCTTTGAGATCATTTTTATTTTCTTTAAGGGACATAAGGGTGTGGGTCTGAGAAAGAAAACTAAACAAAGAAGTATTGAAATCAAATATTTTAAACTGACTGTATGCCTCAGTGGTGAAAGATTTACAAATTGTAAGATAAGTCCTGCAAATAAAACGTTATTTTAAATTAATTCTTTATAGCTCATTGATTGTAAAATTGCGTATACAGTAAACAAGGGAAGTGTTGGTTTTATTTCGATATTACACAAAATCAAATAATTTCTCTGATCTGAATGTAGAAAATAATTTCCTAGCCAGTGCTGTTTAACATAATGCCGCATGCTACATTTTAACACATCTTTTAAAGTATACATTTCACTTGCATTTAAGGGAAGCAGCCATTGTGTGAGCTGAAACAATATTCTCCAGAATGCAGCCTACAGTATTTAAACGCTAGACACTAGTGACATCACTGAGATTGCAGCCTATCGGTTCACAAGAGCTAGTGACATCACTGAGATTGCAGCCTATCCGTTCACAAGAGCTAGTGACATCACTGAGATTGCAGCCTATAAGTTCACAAGAGCTAGTGACATCACTGAGATTGTAGCCTATCAGTTCACAAGAGCTAGTGACATCACTGAGATTGCAGCCTATAAATTCACAAGAGCTAGTGACATCACTGAGATTGCAGCCTATCGGTTCACAAGAGCTAGTGACATCACTGAGATTGTAGCCTATTGGTTCACAAGAGCTAGTGACATCACTGAGATTGCAGCCTATCAGTTCACAAGAGCTAGTGACACCACTGAGATTGCAGCCTATCGGTTCACAAGAGCTAGTGACATCACTGAGATTGCAGCCTATCAGTTCACAAGAGCTAGTGACATCACTGAGATTGCAGCCTATACGTTTCACAAGAGCTAGTGACATCACTGAGATTGCAGCCTATCAGTTCACAAGAGCTAGTGACATCACTGAGATTGCAGCCTATAAGTTCACAAGAGCTAGTGACATCACTGAGATTGTAGCCTATTGGTTCACAAGAGCTAGTGACATCACTGAGATTGCAGCCTATCAGTTCACAAGAGCTAGTGACACCACTGAGATTGCAGCCTATCGGTTCACAAGAGCTAGTGACATCACTGAGATTGCAGCCTATCAGTTCACAAGAGCTAGTGACATCACTGAGATTGCAGCCTATACGTTTCACAAGAGCTAGTGACATCACTGAGATTGCAGCCTATCGGTTCACAAGAGCTAGTGACATCACTGAGATTGCAGCCTATCAGTTCACAAGAGCTAGTGACATCACTGAGATTGCAGCCTATCAGTTCACAAGAGCTAGTGACATCACTGAGATTGCAGCCTATCAGTTCACAAGAGCTAGTGACATCACTGAGATTGCAGCCTATACGTTTCACAAGAGCTAGTGACATCACTGAGATTGCAGCCTATAAATTCACAAGAGCTAGTGACATCACTGAGATTGCAGCCTATAAATTCACAAGAGCTAGTGACATCATAGAGTCATATAGTTTAGCTGCTAGTGAGCTCATAGGATATGGGTTCAGTCCATAACATCATACCTTCCAACATTTTCAAAAGCAAAATTTGGTCAAAATAAACTGTGACCACAATCTGCCCAATGCTTCGCTCAGAGAAGCCCAAGTATACTCACATTTTTGTGAAGACACTATCACTTTCCAACAGGCCACAACCGAGGTCCGAGAAATTTTAGCCCGGTGGGCGAGACTCGGCACAGCAGCCTATTAGGAACATTTTAAAGGGAAAAAATACAGGTATCCCAGTGACCCAGCCCAAGGTAGCCCATTGTGGGGGACCAGCTTGGAGGGCAGATGCCCTCCTTGTCCTCATCACAGCCAGCCCCTCCTCCCAGTCCATGGTGTATAGGCAACAGGTTTACTAAACATGCGGGTTTGTCAGTTCAGATGGCACATTGACAAAATATACAAACTGAGGCTATTATTTTGAATTTGCAAACCAAACATATACTTTTTGGAGCCAATTGAAGAGTCTATCCATGCTGTTATATAAATCATGGAAACAGGGACAGGGGGATTTAGGTCATAAAGAGGGGGAGGTATGTTTTTCACTGTTTTAACCATTTTGTAATGCCACTGATGTTTCTTGATTGTGAACATAATATGTAAGGTCGTTGTGGGATTGGTGGTACACAGTATCAAAGTAATAGCGCCTCCTGTCTTCTTTTGTATATTAGATTATTTTAGAAACTTACAGAGTTTATTTCAAAGTTTAGGAGGTCAATAGCAGAGTGAGTGTGTGCGTGTGTGTGCGTGCGTGTGTGTGCGCGACCACTGAAATATCCAAATGTATTAATGTTTCTATTTGCAGTAGATCATTTTGTAATAACTATTTGGGGAAGCTATAATTTATTATCTCAGAATCCCATGTCATTTTACGTATGACCGGTGGGGAGTTCAGTGTCTGTATGAGGATTCCACATGGAGTTATTATTTTTTAAATCTTTTTATTCTTTGAGCCACTCAGGGTTGTATATTACTGAAAATACTGTCTTTAATGTTTATGTGTTTAGTATATATATATATATATATATATATACATATATATATATATACATATATATATATATACATATATATATATATACATACATATATATACATATATATATATATATATATATATATATATATATATATATATATATATATATATATATATATATATATAGATACACACCAGTGACACTATGAATTGTTTCTGGCACTAAGTGTTATGTGTGAAATAAAAAAAAACAAAAAAAAAACATTACAGTATTCTAAACCATATATTTTTTAGACAAAGAGGGGAATTCCCAAACTTTCGTCTGCTGTGAATAAACTCCTCCATTGAAATGACATTAAGTAGTCTGAACTAGGAAATCACAAACTGCTGTAATTATATGGTACTGACTTTGGCATAAAACCGCATTTGTTTGCCTATTCTGTTTTGTAGTTTCCATAGCGAGACGTGTACAAGATCCATTAGCTGAGCTTGTGAAAATTGAGCCCAAACACATTGGAGTTGGAATGTACCAGGTAAGGCAACGCTGACTATTTAATCTCAGTCATCCATCATTTGGGAGCAGCAGCGAAACATTGCCTTGTAATTAATCGAGAAGTGTCAAAATCTTTATTCTTCATTTATTATTTCATTTTTATTTTGTTTAGAATTTAGCAGAATTTAAAAGATTATAAAATGTATGAACAGCAATTTGTGAACCTGAATTATAAATAAAATAATAAATTACATGATTAAACACGGACACATTATATAATAAAAAAAATATTTGTTTATATTTGTCACTTATTTAGTAATTGTACAATTACTAAATAAGTGACAAATATAAACAAATATTTATTTTTTATTATATAATGTCTGTGTTTAATGATGTAATTTTAAATTACTAAATAAATGACAAATATAAACAAATATTTATTTTTTATTATATAATGTGTCTGTGTTTAATGATGTCATTTATTATTTTATTTTTAATTCAGGTCCACAAATTGCTGCTCATACATTTTATAATCTTTTAAAAACATCTGTTCAGATTTGGAATCTGATTTTATGAGCTCTCTCTCAATCTTTTTTTGTCTCTAATCTTACTGTGTGTAGCTATAATCTAAACCTGTATTACCCTTGTGCATGATTCTGTAATGTACTATTTTATTGTTAGACAAATAGTGAGTAACCTGTTTAGGGCTTAATATACAACAATAAACACTCCCATTTATTATTGAAATCTTTAAACTTTATATACAGGAATAAATCTATTTTACAATTGATTTGATTTTGAACGATGTACGAATAATTAGTTCTAAGTCCAGAACCATATCATTTTAGAATCATTTCCAAAGAGACATTCATTTTATTTATTTTTTTTTTTCAACGTCTAAAAAAAATAATTCATGTTTTAAAAGCAGTTTTCTGAATCCCAGGGTGGACACTTAAAATAAAAAAAGTTGGAAATAAAATTCAATCCAATCCAGAGACCAACTGTCCATTTAATTTAGTACAGTCTGTGTAGTTTTGTTGAAAGGATCTGATTTCATTGGAGTGTAGACATATGATATCGTGGTGATGTTCAGTAATGCTAATTGATTAATGGCTGGACACTTTTATGTAATCCTGCACAGTTGTTAACATATTTATTATATATATACCAGTCATTTGCAGCACTAAATGGCATACTTGTTCACATGGGTTATTAATTCTGTTAACTTAATATTTAACCTTTCAGGACTGTGCTCTACTTCTACAAATGCATAGAGGGGATGGGGACGGGGGTTTGGTTTTACACGGTAGAAAAATGTCAGTGGTCGTGTGGTTTTGCAGATCTGCACGTGTTCCAGGCTGGGTTGCTTCTCCCAAATGAACATGTAATGCAATCTTTTTTTTTCCTGGATAATAATGAGCTTCCACCATATCGGAAATGTTTTTTT
Source organism: Mixophyes fleayi (assembly GCF_038048845.1). NCBI lineage: Eukaryota > Metazoa > Chordata > Amphibia > Anura > Limnodynastidae > Mixophyes > Mixophyes fleayi. The sequence continues at coordinate 320,911,156 of NC_134404.1, forward strand.
TTTCTCATCTACCGAAAGATTAATCTTCCCGCATTCAGAAATAATTTTTACTATGTCTCCTTTTATCATAAATCTATAAGCAGATACATAAACCACTTGCACTTGTGCGTTGGTAGTAATTTAGGAAACCAAAGTTGAATTATTTAACACAGTGTGGAGGGCATTTATGAAATTGTGTGCGCTGTACCAGAAAGCACTGTCACCCGGGAGAACAGACCAGGTTCTGCCATTCTTTTTTAGTGTCATTTAGAAAATGATCCCAAACATCCGCGCACCGGAGGGTAGATTTACTGAAACCTCTAAAAAGGAAGAATGAAGGTGTCGACCGTAGTAACCACTCAGATCTTGGCTATTATTTATTTAGTACAGTGATGGGCAACTAGTGGCACTAGGGCCGTAAGCGGCCCTCTGAGCCTCCATGGCCCCTAGCTGCTTCCTGATTTATTGTTATATTTGTTTGTTGTTGTCCTTAAAAATGCCTGATGATATGTTATTACAGATACGTGTCTGTTTCTTTTATTAAATGTATTGTTTGAGTTTATTACTAAGATTAAGGGTAATGTGCGGCCCTTTTGATCGTTAGAGGTTGCCCATCACTGATTTAGTGCATTCTAGAAATGATAGCTGGAATCTGATTGGTTGCTATGGGCCTTTTCCTGTTTAGGGGTTTAGTAAACGATCGATTTTTCACAAATGTCTCATAATGTAGTGTTGGTCTTAGACATTTCATAAGTTTCAAGTGATTTGCAACGTAATATTTAAGAAGTTATGTACTAGTACATAAATAGATTAATCTAACCTATCTGATTGAATCTATTTAATGTAACTCTCCCCCCCATGTTTGAGCATTGAAGATTTCCATACAGCTGCCCTGATTGTGAGCTGATGTCACTATTATAAATGACATAATGACTACATTTCTGTCTTCCACTTCCTCTGATGCAGAAGTAGGTTTTACTGGAGCACCTTAGTTGGTGGCCTTGGCCCCTTGCCCAGAACACTGTACTCCAGCATGACGGCGGGTGAAGGGCACAGCTGCCTTCTAACATGTGTTGTCTGTTTCATAAAGGGATATTAGGATGAAGTAATTCTATGTTTAAATACGATGTATGCTTTGTAGATCTCGCCTTCTGAGTTGTGGATATATGAAAGGTACAGTGTGATTGGTGTTGTTGTGGTGTGATAACATGACCGCTGTACAGCATGGTCCTGGCCAGGTTCAGAGACGGCCCATGTGACAGAGCAATTAAATTAGGCAAAGATGGACAAGTTTGAATTTTAATCCAACTTCTTATGCATCCCACAAAAAAATCCACTTTGCTGCTTTTCTACGATGTATCTACAGTATGACAGCATTAATAAAGCATTCTGCTGAACAGCATGATTGCAAAGTTGTGTGTGTATGGATGTATGTATGTATGTATGTGTGTGTGTGTGTGTGTATATATATATATATATATATATATATATATATATATATATATATATATATATATATACATGTATGTATATATATATATATATATACATGTATGTATATATATATATGTATATATATATATGTATATATATATATATATATATACATGTGTATATATATACATGTGTATATATATATAAACATACACACACACACACACACAATTGTGCCCTTTATATTAATGCTGAATCAAAAAATACTACCATTTAAATTTAATTTTGCAAGGTGGGGGCATGATGTTTGACGGGGTTAATCTCGAAAAAATTTAGAGATATTAAGATGAAATTGGCATAAAAATCAGCATAGAACGGTCTGTGTGCTGTATGCCAAATTTCAGAACGAAAATAAAATGTATATCTCTACTTCATATACACTTTGACAATGATAGGTTTATGTATATTGTACTGTGATCCTTTTGATACAGATTATGCAATGTCATTTTTGTCCGGAAATCTAAGACAGCCTTTTTTTTGCATTGCTTTGCAAATGAATGTCATCTGTGTCTCATGTGTTAGTTATATAACACAATTATTTTCTTTTACCTTGTTGACGATGGTAATGTCTGCTCCATAAAGCTGAAAATAGTCCAAACCAAAGATGTTGCCAGCATATGAAGCTCTGGTGTGTCTCCTTTTTAAATCCAGGAAATGGATTGTAGATTAAATTACAGTCTGTATATTTCATAAGTCAACTACTATAGGTAATGCTTTAGTTGCAGTAACTGGAAGCTTGAGGGATGTGTAAAATAATGAGAAGAGATGAGCTTGGTCCATAAGGGATCATCTCAGTTGTCGCGTTATTACTTTGGAACCACTCATAAATGATCTACTTCTCACACTATAACAATCTTTCCTAAATTACTGAAATCACTAATGTAAATCAGAAGAGGATTTTTTTGTGCTTATTAAAGAACTAACTTGTAGCCTCTCTGCTGAGCAGGGCCCTGTCTATCCTTAGTTTTCACATCTACATTTATTTTATATAGCTTGAGTGTCCCTCTTTCATGTGCGCTTTCCCCTCTCTGGAAAGAGAAATGTTGCACATTACAAAACAACTGCAAAAATCCTAATTCAATACAGTATCTGTTTTGGCAGCCTACATATGTTATAGTTTGGGAGGGCTCTCAATTCATTTAAGTTTGGCAATAGCAGTTATATCAGATATAGGACTAATAGTTTAGTCAGCAATGGGAATATATTATACTACTGTATTTTAAAAAAGTATTATTTTCAAACATATACATAATCTATAAGGGTTTCAAATAAAACATTTAGATATTTGAAAAAGGCAAAAAAAAAAAATGTTACAAAATTTGGGTACGTTTATCATTATGATAGACACATGTTACCATTTGAGAGAAATTATTTATTTCACAATATTCTGTTGCTATTGGTATTTTACTTATGGTATTTCTAATTATTGTAGTCCAACACTCTTTGCAGGCTCAGTCCTTTCTGTGGCCAAACACTTCCTCATAGTGTCATAATTTCCACCATGTCCTCACTCTTTCCAACCTCAGTCAGCACCCTAGACCCATACTCTTCCCATTTTCAGTAATCTCACCAGGTTTAGACTCTTACAACCTTGGTCACCTTTCAAAGCCAATAGTTTCCAAACCCTCATCTCTAGATCTGGCTTCTACTCATCCGCATTCATCACCCTAGATCCACACTCTTCCCATCTTCAGTTATCAAACCAGGTTTACACTCTTATTACTATGGTGACCTTCCAAAGCCAATAGTCTCCAAACCCTCAGCTATCTCCCTAGATCTGTCCTCTACTCAACCTCAGTCATTACCTTAGATCCACACTCTTCCCATGTTCAGTCATCTCACCAGGTTTACACTCTTACTACTATGGTCACTTTCTAAAGCCAATAGTCTCCAAACCTTCATCCCTATATCTGGCCTCTGCTCAACCTCAGTCATCACCCCAGTATATAATTTGTACCCCTTGTATTGCAACATGCTTTGTTCAGATGCAAGAAAATACTAGGGTTAAAGACCAAAGATGGTTGCTGTTTTATGGTGCACACTCAGGACAATTAATACATTCTTGAAATAGTAAGGTTTATTATTTATTCTTAAAAACCAAAAAACAAAATTATCAACTCCTGAAGCAAAGTAAAATAATAAAATGTTAAAATGTAGACACAACTTTATCAGGATGTAAAATAATAGATTGATCAGTGGTCGTCATCCACTGAAGCATAAACATACTAGGGTGATCAGGGTAATTGTATACAAGTCCCTTACTCTTTCACACAGCAACCCTAAAAGGAGTATCCAATTTAAAAGGATTTACTCAGATGTGGGTTTTTTTCTTACCCCTTCTACTTTCTTACAGTGTGTATTGGTTACACTTCTGTGCATCCAATATAGTGGGGTACAGTAAAGTTTCAAAATAGTATAGCACCTACAGTATCAACATTGCTGTTTTATTAATCTCTGGCCCCCACGTTTATACATGGCATTCAGAGTAATTGTTGCCATAGTATTATGCAACTTCCACAATTCTCTCCGTATAGCTGTATGCTGGAGATATATTATTATTATTAATTTTTATTTATAGGGCGCCACTAGGTGTCCGTAGCGCCGTAGAGGGACAAACTAAATTACAATACGAGGAGAGACGGCACAGTACAGCAAACAATAAGCACAGTAACTCAGTGAGCTCAAAGCACAGCTAGAGGGGCGGGGGAGGGGAGAGGGAAGATCCGCATACAACGGAGCCCAAGAGGGAGGGCGCGGATGACAGGGAGACCCCCAGAGGGGAGAGGAGGGACCAAGAGGGGACGGGGGGAAGAGGGTCCTCGAGAAGGAGGGCTAGGTAGCTGGAGAGCAGAGTTAAAAGTGGTGAAGACAGGAGGAGAGATGACCCTGCTTAAAGGAGCGTACAATCTAAGGGGTGGGGTAGACAGACAGGGATCTGTCTACCCCACCCCCAAAATAATAATAATTAAAAATTGTAACTGAAAATACTGACCCTGTTGGAGACGGGGATTCTAATAATAAATAATTAGTCTAATGCACATGGCTGAAAAACACAGAAGGAAGCACAGTAAAATAAATCAAGGTGTTTAGGAAAAGTTGCAGGAGGGGTGATGTACAAGCGAATAAATTAAAATTGTCTGAAGGTGTAAAACCCCTTTAATTTCTACATTTACTAGGTATTGTGCTTAGTAATCTCTTACGTTGTTGCATTTGGACGAGCAAGGTTTTGCTTTCATTTTGCAATTTGGTATAATGTCAGTCTAGCTGCAGTCATTGGCTTTTAGCAAGTATAGGAAATATTGTTTTAGAAACTTGAATCAGATTTTATTAGATAATGATTAATATCTGCATCTGCTCTATAAATACACAATCTTTTGTGTCAGTCATTGTCTAGGGTTTCATCTTTGCCCTGCTTTCCATGACATAGTCTGATTTATATGAAATCAATTTAATAGCTACTCCAAGCAGAAATTAAAAGTCTCTTAATCCAGACTTACGTTGTTTGCTTTCACAACTGTAAGTCATAAGTAATTAATTTTCTTTGGAAAATTAGTTCAGTAACCATTCCCAGTAGCATCATTTGTTGACACAAGGTTATAGATAGTTTAATATTTTTCTTCTGCACATTGGCCTCAACTTTGCAAGACCTTAAATCAAAACAAATATACATTTGCTCAACTGCAAATAATTTCGGCTTATTTCAGATGAATGTCGTCTTTATTTTTATCGTCCAAAATATGATTTCAAGAATGACGTGAAACCCCCAGGATTGAACTTCCAACCTGCAGGGAAATTATGTTTTTTTTTTCTGTTGTGATAGAAAAAGCTACATAAATCTGTCAGTTAAAGCTTTAATACAAGTGTTTCTCCAGTTTGTTATTCTAGTAGGTTGAAGGTTTGTAGGTCCTTTGTTTTGTGGTTTAGTGGAGAGTTTTGTGCATCATGTCACTTTCCCATTAGAGTACACTGAAATACTGCAGGATAAGTGCAAGCTTTGCAAATTATCATCATCATTTATTTATTTATATAGCGCCACTAATTCTGCAGCACTGTACAGAGCTCACTCACATCAGTCCCTGCCCTAACATACACATAGACTGAGAGAGACTAAAGGCATTTTAATAGCAGCCAATTAACCTACCAGTATGTTTTTGGAGTGTGGTAGGAAACCGGAGCACCTGGAGGAAACCCACACAAACACGGAGAGAACATACAAACTTCACACAGATAAGGCCATGGTCGAGAATCAAACAAATGACCCCAGCACTGTGAGGCAGAAGTGCTAACCTCTAAGCCACCGTAATGGAATGATTGTTATAGATTTGGTTAGTCATGTGAAACCCCATTGTTAGCTAGTTTAAGTCAGAGGTAGACAAGCTGATGCTTCTGGTGGTTGTGGAAGTAGAGGCTGACAAGGCTTGCTGGGGCTTGTAGCTGCACTGGAGAGCCATGGGTTATCCAAGCTTGGTGCAAGGCATGGAATCTTCTGCTATAATAAGATATGTGTGTGTGTATGCATGTGTGTATATATATAAGTTAACCCGTGCATGATACTCATGCATTCTAGTCAAATCAAACTACTTAAGGTGTTAAAAAGGTTCTTGTCATGCATTTGGGCCATAGCCCAGGCCTCAACCACCAACCACTCCCCACTGTCACCCCCGGCAACCACCAACCACTCCCAACTGTCACTTCTCCTTCAAGAAATATATATATATTTTTTTAAAATCTTTATAAACACTTTTAACAATTAACAAATTAAATTAACAAATTAAAAACATCTTAGTATACCAAATTTCAGCCCTTTCTGATTTTTTTTTTCCCACACACACTAAGCATTTAGTAGGTCAGTGTATAACCTTGCCCAGCAGGTGGCGCTGCAGCTTGGTTTTATTTTTTCCACACACAGACAGACTAACACACGCCTCTAAGCATTATATTATAGACAAGTTAACCCGTGCATGATACTCATGCATTCTAGTCAAATCAAGCTACTTAAGGTCTTAAAAAGGTTCTTGTCATGCATTTGGGCCTAGCCCAGGCCTCCTCAGGGGAAGATCGTTACTTCCCGACGCAAGCGCCCTTTTTAATGTGTGTTCATGAGGTAAAATTACCTCACGAAAATGAGTTTGACCCCTCAACTCGTAAATTTAGCCTTTACTACCCCTCCCACGGGGGGAAGGGGGGATGATGGAAGTTAACTGACTTGACTATTCTAATTTTTTGTCAAATAATGTCAGTATACCAAATTTCAGGTCAATTGGATGAGCCCTTTCTGAGAAAATAGTTTTTTCCACACACACACACACACACACACACACACACACACTAACGCACGCCTCTACACATGTGTGTTCATGAGGTAAAATTACCTCACGAAAATGAGTTTGAGCCCTACCAAATTTCAGCCCTTTTTGAATTTTTTTCCCCACACACACTAAGAATTTAGTAGGTCAGTGTATAACTCTGCCCAGCAGGTGGCGCTGCAACTTGTTTTTTTTTTTTCACACAGACAGACGCCACTAAGCATTTATATTATAGATATATATATATATATATATATATATATATATATATATATCTCTATACACACACACACACACATATATATCTATATATGGAATGCTTTGGGTCAAATGTACTTGTCTTGAATTAGCATGGTTATCTAAATACTAAAGCAGGGGTTCTCTATTCGAGTGGAGTACCCCTGCAATAAAGCAGAGATACTAGGAAAATAGATAGTTGGATGTTGTCAGGCCATAGACTTGGCACTCCACCTTATACCTACCCTCTCAATGATGACACACACACATGTCTCCTGTGAACAGCCAGTACATTGCAGCACTCAGAGGGAAGGACCACTTCTGTAGATACTAACAGTTTGAACAAGTGAGGAAAGGGAGCATGGAGGACTGTTGAGTGGTGAATTGAAAAGGTGAAATGTTGCCATGATGGGGCTTTGTGAAGACATGACGGTCTATATGGTAACATGACTGGGTAACATTATGGCATTGTGGGCTTATATGGAGGCATGGTGGGGATTCATGGAGCCATTATAGGACTATTTGAAACGATGATGGGACTAAAAGGTGGCATGCTGACTCTACAACATTGTATAATGTGGCTTCATGGCATCATATGAATGTGGTGACATAACCTTCATAGCATAATGACAGCATACAGTGTTATGTTCAGGCTGAGTTGTATCATGGTGGGCATATTATATAGTAATATTACAGGTCTGTATATAGTCCTAACCTGCTTGATCACTTTTGCTAGCATAGAGTATCATTCGTATATATCATGACTATAATTCTGTGGGTGCAATGAATACCTATTGCAAGTAAGTAGGATCGTATTATTAAAACGTGCAGCACATGTTTTACGCTAATAAATAAAAGTATCAAATACGTTGAAGAAGGTAGAGTCCTAGATTATCTATTCCACGCATCTATAGGATAGCCATACATTTCAGGAAACAGTTCAGATCCTCAAGTAAGCAGATCCCTGGTACCAGAATTCACTAAAAATAAACTATATTTCATTCCTCATCCTGGTTTCAAACTTCAGTAACGGCAATAACACTCATTTAATATGATATTTAATAAATATTCCAGCAGAGCCATACAAGATACCATTTATAGACTATGTGCATATTTTTATTTACATCCCTCTGTTCTGATTTTTGACAGGAGAAACAGTTCGTTGTATCTCTATGGAGACGCTTGTTTATTACACACAGAAGTGAGTGACAGAGCAGGTTTGGGGAAAGTAGGCCTGGTACCTGTTCCGTACCTGAACCTATACGCGCTGTGTGTGTCATCTCTCCATAGAGATTAGTGGTATCTGCTCATAACGCCCTCTCTCATCCTTTCTACCACCAAAAACCATCAAGTGGAAACAGTTATAAAAACTGCCTTATCCATCGCCCTTGATATTATTACAGCTTTAGTCTACATCAGAGTCACTTACAGGTCTTAGCCAACAAGGTTGAACTGAAAGGGAACTAGTTAGAAATCTACTTCATACATTAACCATGTGTGTCTGCTGTTCTTTGTATCTGTAGTCTTCTTTGTACAAATATATACAGCGCTTGTATGTTTAATCCATTTTACTTTAGGTCCATATCGGTTTCCATCTAATCTGGTAATTTAATATTTCACTCCCCCTGTGGTTTTCTGTAGGTTTACATACTATTCCTATGGTGAGAAGTGATATATTCATTGAGGTTCTCGCACAGGTTTATAAGAGATGCAAATCACAAGCCCATTAATCACATTTTTATGAGACTCTTGTGCATATTTACAAACCCCAGTAACTGGAAATTGAGTTTTAATTCTCCATTGAAATGCACTTTTTAAATATTATTTTTTTGTGTTAAAAGTACATAAAAGTGTCACATACAAAGTGTAATAAAAACAACAAGAATAGAAAAAATAAGACTGGCATCAAAATGAGCCCTAAAGCTATTCCATAATCAGATGTTGCAATAAGATTCATGTACAGGAGATCTACGAGGACTTTTGGTGCTAAAGGCAGACCCGCAAAATGAAATGCTTACGGTTTTTCCTTTCCTGCGTTTGGTAAAGTGCACCTCACCCTTGTGCTTGCTGGACCCCAGTATACTAGACTGACCCCAAATCATGAAACACCCCTTGTAATGCTGCAGGGGATGTTCATGTTCCCGTAATCAAGAACGTTCTTGAGTACTTACTCAGTACTGCAATGGATTGTGGGTGTTTAGTCTTAAGACAGGACTGGTAACTTTGGCTTCACCCAATGTATATCCCTCCTAGGTTTTCTTTCAAATGAAAACAGATTCTGAGAACTATTTGTTATCAGGTTTAGAGCACTGAAAAGCAGTTTATGTGCTTCTAATTAATTTGTGACTACATTGGTATTCGCTATGCTATTTAGTGATTAAAGCCTAGGGGAGAGTGGCTGAACGTTTTTCGAATTAGACCAAGCCAGTGATTCCCAAACTCTGTTCACAGGGGTGCCCCGGCCAGGGCTGGTGGTAAGCAAGGCGGGGGATTACTTGGTAATTATTTTGGATTAGGGGTGCCTTGAAAACATCATGGAGACCCTAAGGGTGCCTTGAACTGAGAAAGTTTGGGATCTATTGAACTAAGCCATAAAAGTGACCATTTCATATATAAACTTGGGGTAAAATGCAGCGTATAAAAACTCACCTTCACTTTCTGCTGCAGCTGTGTTGAAAAGTAGTGTGTTAGAGTATCCTGCCCCATCACAAGCTACAAGACTCACAGGAAACAGCCACTGATCAGCCATGTGACCTAGGTCAAAAAGCTTAAATGACATAGCATGGCCTACCACTATAAGTTTGCATTGACAACAGTGGCCACATCCATCTGTTTGTATACATTATTATTATTATCTTTAATTTATAAGGCGCCACAAAGGGTCTGCAGTGCCGTACATGACATACAAAAAACAGTGCGCCATGACACAACATGATACAGAAAAACAATCAATTTGAAGGGAGCTTATGTGTTACTAAGGAGACTGCAAGCCATGCCCTTACATTTAATAAAGGTTAACACTTCTTTGTACTCTCTCTCTCTCTCTCTCTCTCTCTCTCTCTCTTATTCTTCATGCTGTAATGTATTTACTGTTTCCAGCAATGGAATGAGATAGGTAATATGCAAGGCAGATCTAGTTACATTTAAACAATTCAGTTACTGTATTTAACATATGTTATTCAGCTATATAATACACTAGATGTGATAGATATTCATTTCTGATACAAAGTTTCCTTGCTCTTTAAAAACTAGCCTGCCCCAAATCAAGTCTCCCCTAATGTCCTAAAAGTAAAATGAAACAGTGATACCTGTCACAGACGTGTGGTTTGTATTAATGAAATATTATAACAATGTTCTAGGTGATGTCAATAGACTTGTTTAATTGGCGGTGTAGAGAAATGATCCAGTTCAAGAACTATTTTGGTGCACACTGACCTACATTGTGTCGGGGCATTAAGAAAGTTTTTTTTAAAAAAAAATTCAATGTCATAGCACCATATATTATGCTGGCTACACTTGTCCTTAAAATGAATCAAGTGCATGTCAGTTTCTATATATGGATTGCATTACTTCTTTCAGCACATACAGTTGTCACATTAACACAGCGCAGGCTGTTTCTTGAGTTCCGCTAGAGCCAGATGTCACTGCAGAATTACAGACCCTCAAACACAGAGAGAATTACAAAGAAAATATCTTGTGACAAATGGAAAACATTTTTCTTGCTGATAAATCTTTACTGTTAAACGTACTTAAAGAACTAGAGGCTACAGTAAATTCTACTCGCAACCAAGTGCTGTATTTTAAAAGGGGAACGACATCAAAGAAGTTTATTAGTGGGGTTTTCACTGGTGTTGGGTAAAATAAAGTCACATATTAAATAACACAAGTTATAAAAGTTGCATTGCCCCCTTGGTCCTATTGATTTTATTGCTACATTGGTGGTTACTTATATTATTGGTCCGTATCTTGCTAGCATGATTTCTGCTCGAAGCGCACGTTATAAAGTAGAAAAAGTGTGGTTTCTTCCCTTGAATAGCTTTAATTTATTGGCGTGCTTGTAAACCCCTCCAGCTTTTCAGAAATATGTTGAATTCTATTTGTTTTTGTTGCCCAGCGAAACGACACAGCTCTGCTGTGCTCCAGCTTTGTGGTATATCCCACGGCAACTAAAATAAACCACTGTACCATAAATATATAAATATATATATATATATATATATATATATATATATATATATATATAAAACTTAAGAAGAAATATAAAACTATTTATTTAAAGTTGAGAACATTCCCAAGCCAAAAAGTTAAATTCACCGGAAGGTGGGTGGGAAATTCATTTTGGACAGAAGTAAACAACATCAGGGGGTAAATGTAACAAGCTGAGAGTTTTCCGGCGGGTTTGAAAAACCAATCAGATTCTAGATGTCATTTATTTAGTACATTCTGCAAAATGACAGCTAGAATCTGATTGGTTGCTATAGGCAACATCCCCACTTTTCAAACCCGCCGGAAAACTCTCAGCTTGATACATTTACCCCCAGGTCTTGTGCCTCAGCTGCCTATTCTCCTGGGGTCCTCCTTACCTGGACTAACTTTCCAATTTAGGGCTCTTTCTAACATCATAATCACTGTAAGCCATAACTGTAGCCTGTCGCTATTGAATTTACCAATTGCTAAGTAACAAGCTGCTAATAAGCTAAGTAAAATTGTAAAGGTGAAGTCATTTAGTGTATTTTACTCCTGTTAAGTATGTTGGAATTTGTTGGGCTATTTTAGTCGCAGGGTAAATCTCTGTAGCAACAGTGACACCTACTGGTTGTAAAAAGCAGACTAGTATAATTATGGCTCCAACATTCCTGATTAGAAAGTTGGGACATATATTATCATTATTATTATTACCAACAAGCCAGCCACATGACAACGGCTGCACAGCCATTTAACACTTATTAAGCACATCTCTTATACCTATGATAAAGTTAGAATGGCCAACTGAAATTGGGACTGTTTGTTATGCCAAACTTAAGTAGGGAACATCA